>NC_091184.1:42087376-42112586 GCF_040958095.1 Procambarus clarkii
TCTTGACCTCAGAAGATATTGAAGGAAACAGATACAAGTTTTTTGCGGACCTCTTTGATAGTACTTACAAAAGCATACGTGAATCAGAAATATTTAGTTCGGTCTATCAGGTTCTGCGACTTGACCACGCACAGTATCTATCTTCCCTTGGGAAGAAGGCAGCCGATTCCAATATTTTCTTTCATCATTTCCCAGTGCCGTATCAGGAATCATCGGAGGAGGTCCCGGAAGAGTTCAGAGACAGCGTGACGCTGGCGGTGATGGAGGCGCCGGTGCTGCTGCACTCGTCCAAGATGGTGACAGACGAGTCGACGCTGATTCGCCTGCTACTGGAGTCCGGGCTGGACCCCTTCACGCGGTGTCCTCTAGACCAGGGCTCCTATAGTCGTCTTCCCCAACTCCAGGCGGACATCCTTGCATGGAAGGAAACTACCAAACTTGTGGAATAATATAATTGATAGACATATTCAACACTGAAAATATTCAAATCGCCTGCTATTTCTGCAGTTTAATTCTGACATGGTAATGAAGTTTACTGAATTTAAGAGAGGCCTCTGCACTAAATTTGTTCAATTTTTTTATATATCTTGTAACTTAAATATGAATGAGATGTTAAATTTTCTTTTAATAAATGTAAACAACAATTCATTAGGAGTTTATTCTCACCTGTTTTTTGGACAATAATTTTATCAATTTTTATATCCATTTGTTATGAAATTATCTGCCAGAATCATTGATGAAATTTGTGAAAAAAATTAAATTTGGATCCCCAATAACGACTTATTGGAATTAATTATACCTGCTTGAATCCATAATTACAAATTCTAATCATTGTCATGCTGAAATGTTCTTCGAACTGGAGATAAATGTAAAGCATATTTTTGCTCAATTGAAAGCCAAGGGTATGGAAGGGAAGGGCACTATCAGTGAGAAAACGTTGTTGTTGTTGTAGATTTAGCTATTCAGAACGAAATGACCATGTAGCAGGAGCTGTTGTGAGCCCGTAATTGAGTTCGGTTATTCGCGATAACTGATATTTGGGTCAAAGTATTAAATGGAGGTGGTGTTTCCCCCTTTTTCTGTTTTATTAACATTATATTAGTAGCGGATGTGGGTGCAGAATATTCACTAGTGAGTCCCATTCCTTAACAGCTTTTCTAATCATTGCAGTCGTTGTGGAATGTATGGCTACTGCAATGTCTCTGTATATTTTTTTCTCAGGCTTCAAACAGTATAACCCAGTTGCTTGTTCGTACCATATCGCAGTGGATCTTCCTTCCTCTACTTTGGGTCTCTGGCGACTTTTTATAGTTGGGCGTATTTTCTTCTTGATTTGCTCTGTGAAAAACTTGGAGGTATTTGAACCTGTACAACAGTAAGAGCAGTCGCAGTTTTTGCTAGTGAGTTTGCCTTTTCATTACGATCTATGCCAATGTAACTTGGTATCCAATCTAGGGTGATTAACAGTCTTAGATTATGGCTTCTTTTCCTATATGTTGGATTTCTGCGTGGAGTTGTATATTATCTCTGTGTTGACTGGATATGGAAAGTGCCACTATATAGCACTTGGAACGGGGGAGGGGGTCAGGATTTGGGATTGGACGGGAGGAAAGGTGAAAGGTGCCCAAACAGTTAGGCAGTTTAGGAAAAGGAAAGGTGCCCAACCAGTTGGACAGTTGGGGATTGGAGCAAATCAAGAGGAAAATACTCCCAACCATCAAGTGGCACAGAGCCAAAGTAGCAGAAGGAAGATCCACTGGGACTGATTAGGATTTAGCCATCCAAGAGATGCCAGGTGCCCGTAATTCTTTTCTAAATCTAATGTTACTCAATTTATACCCATTGCTACTAGACCACCCAGTACAGGATACGAGTATGTCATTATATTTCTTTGACTAATTGGCATTTCCAGCTTCCACCTGTATTCATTTGTTTGTATTTTTTTCCCTTTCACTTTACAAAAGCTTTTGATATGCACTTTGTCTATTCACAGCTGATGGTGGTGGGAGAAAGTAGCAAGTGAATATTGTTATTGAATATAGCCTGGTATTAGAATGACCTAGCCTGGCTTTAGCGTTTCGGTCAAGATATAGGGAAAAACACTTAGACTAAAACTTAAAACTAATTGAGATCAAAACATAAATTGAATAATTTGTATTAATTATTAATAAATTTGATTAATACATCAAATAATTTGGGAATCTATCTGTTCTTTACACTCAGTATGTAGAACGGTCTCGTTTCAATGCCACAACTCGTCAAAATCGGCATGTTTCATACACATTCGTTCTTGGATTAAAATGTTCTTGTACCAGTAAATTAGTTCGTTGCATCTCTATTATCGTGCACGTGCGCTCTGAGAGCGTGCCAATACGCTCAATAGGCCTCAGGAATTGATTAAAGTATGCTTCCTAATTAGAAAACTTGAACTAGCTAGCCTCCCGCAGTTGATAAGCCTCTTTAATCCCAACAACAAAACTATATTAGGCTACATATAAGGAGGTCGTCTCTGACGAAGGGGGCCGCGTTCTAGATGATCACGTCATAGATATAGGGAAGTGGTGATAAAGTTTTTAATAACTTGAAAAGATTTACCCTATAAGCTTTGCCTGTATTATTCAGACACAAATATATATATATATATATATATATATATATATATATATATATATATATATATATATATATATATATATATATATATATATATATATATATATATATATATATATATATATATATAGACTAAATATATATATATATATATATAGACTATATATATATATATATATATCACTAAGAACTCTTTGACCCGGCCAGGATTCGAACCCATGCCGTCCAGGATCACCCCTAAACGTACACAGTACCGTGACCACCGCACCAATGATCGTTAGACGATATACTTGTTGTTATTGTTATAAACAGCCTCCTGGTGCTTCGGTGCTCATTAACTCTTTAATAATTGTAAACAAAGCCGCCAAAGATTGAGAAAAGATGTACAGGTTCGTAAGTGCTTGCGGAATTGCTTCATGAATCCGGGAAATATACAGTACTTGTTAAGCTCAACGAATGACCAACGCTGTCGTCAAAGTCAGCGTTGATACTTATTGAGTATATGTTGAAAAACAAGTGGTGTGTGTAGAGAAACACTAAATTGAGAGTAGACATTATTCCAGATAACTTACCATCAGTAGTTCGTGAATATTTGTACATTCAGAGGTCTAGCTGCTTATATGAGGAGACGAAGAGCGAGATCAACGCGGCCTCAGACCAGTGTGGCTTAAAGTTTAAATATTTTAAATTCATATTTTTCTGTTGGACTCCAGGTTGTGCAACTTTTAGCATATCGTAGTCAATGGGTTAAGATTCAGCTTCGATTCCGTTGTTCCGGCTGCAAAAAGTTTCTCAAACATGTCACATTATTGTGATTTCATTGTATATCGGAAGTTCTTGATTCGGTTGAGGGAGCAGTAGTACTCAATGGTGCTATTTTACATGTTATTGTCGGAACACACATACTAATTATCTCTCCCCTCGGTAGACGTCTTTCACTAGACAAGTGATTGTCCTCCTAACAGAACGTCGCATACCTTACCCGAGGCCGAAAATCGTTGCACTAGGAGCCCATCCAAGGCTCCTATATATTATCACCCAATCCCACTCATATGCATATCCAACCCACGTTTGAAACAATCGAGGGACCCCTCCTCCACCACATTATGTGGTAATTAGTTCCACAAGTCAACAACCGGTTTTTGTTGATTTGTGGAACCAATTGCCGCGTAACGTGATGGAGGTTGGGTCTCTCGATTGTTTCAAGCGTGGGTTGGACATGTATATGAGTGGGATTGGGTGGTTATAAATAGGAGCTGCCTCGTATGGGCCAATAGGCCATCTGCAGTTACCTTTGTTCTTATGTTCTTATAAATAGGAGCTGTCTCGTATGGGCCAATAGGCCTTCTGCAGTTACCGTTGTTCTTATGTTCCTATTGAGGGTTACAAGAGAGCTAATGGACATAACAAAGGGAATATTAATTGGGTATTAAAAGTATCATCACGATACAGAACTCGAAACATTGGGTATAAACTGGATAGGTTTATATTTCGGAAAAACCTGGGTAAATACTGGTTCGGTAACACGGTTGTTGATTTGTGGAATCAATTACTGCGTAACATAATAAGAGTAGGGTCCCTTGATTGTTTCAAGCGTAGGTTGGACATATATATGAATGAGATTAGGTGGTTTTAAATAGGAGCGGCCTCGTATGGGCCAATAGGTCTTCTACCGTTACCTTTATTCTTATTTTTTTGCAAAAGAACATAAAATAGATCACTTGCCTTGAAAACATAGATTAGTTCCTGATACTAAATAATATCCGAAATTTAAATCCAAAAGAGTTCAAATTTATGTGCAAATTTTCGAAGTAAGGTAATAGGTTTGTTTTTATAATTTGTATTCTAGAAACTTATTTTTAATTAATAACAAGTGAGGCAGCGTGAAGCAGCCAGCACATGTACCTCAATCTCCAGGCATGTCACGTCACCTCGTCCTAGCGCGACCTATATATTAACTTCCAAACAAGAGTTAGTTATTCATTTGCAGTTGGTTGCGTGTTGGAACAATTTCTACTGTCAGTCTGTCACACGTTCCGAGACAATGGATACCACTGCTGCAGATGATTATTTTCCTAGTCTTCCACTATCGATCTTAGTCGACGTAATGAACCTCGGTGAAGGATTTTCTGGCGACAAAATGTTAGAATTTATTGACAAATCAAAAGCCATTCTTAATGACTTGCATAATAACGATTCTACGATGTTATTCACTAGCAGCGTACAACTTGGAATTTTGTGCGCATTAACTCTCTCCATGCGTACGACGTCGGTCAAGATGACGGGGCAATGGGAAGATGTCCTTTGGGGAATTATTGACCTAGCACCATCTTGTGAGCCTGATAATGACATCAATTTAAGCGCACTCGAGTCTGTCGTGAAGCCCTGGATACTAACAATGTTCGCAGACCCAGAGATGTGCCCTAACCCGTACCTGCGTCTGAGAATGGTTCACTTAATCCACATTTGGCCAGAGACTTTCTTACAGGATGCCGCCTCGGGAATGCAAGCAGCTGCAGGCCTTGTGATCAACGGAAAATATATGGATCGCGATCATTTATGTACAGATGATGAAGCTCCAATATTACTTCATGAACTTAAAGATATGTTAGTCACCCTTGATGAATATGGCCACCTTGATGGTATTGGTGATGCAGCAGTTGACCAGTTAACAAGAATAAATGTCGGACCAGAAGTATCCTTACTCTACAATCTAATGAAGGTCTTAAAACAAATGGCGGAGGAATCCCTAAATTTAATAGGAAAGAAGAGGTTATATATGACCGAGCATGTTATTCATTTGTATATGGAGTTTGTCGATTTACGGAAACTCAGGAAGGCTTATCGAGCTCCTGGCCTGGCTAAGGTCGTTGCAGATACCCTAGTTGCCATAACAGTGTCATTTGTTACAATTGGCTTGACCTCAGAAGATATTGAAGGAAACAGATACAAGTTTTTTGCGGACCTCTTTGATAGTACTTACAAAAGCATACGTGAATCAGAAATATTTAGTTCGGTCTATCAGGTTCTGCGACTTGACCACGCACAGTATCTATCTTCCCTTGGGAAGAAGGCAGCCGATTCCAATATTTTCTTTCATCATTTCCCAGTGCCGTATCAGGAATCATCGGAGGAGGTCCCGGAAGAGTTCAGAGACAGCGTGACGCTGGCGGTGATGGAGGCGCCGGTGCTGCTGCACTCGTCCAAGATGGTGACAGACGAGTCGACGCTGATTCGCCTGCTACTGGAGTCCGGGCTGGACCCCTTCACGCGGTGTCCTCTAGACCAGGGCTCCTATAGTCGTCTTCCCCAACTCCAGGCGGACATCCTTGCATGGAAGGAAACTACCAAACTTGTGGAATAATATAATTGATAGACATATTCAACACTGAAAATATTCAAATCGCCTGCTATTTCTGCAGTTTAATTCTGACATGGTAATGAAGTTTACTGAATTTAAGAGAGGCCTCTGCACTAAATTTGTTCAATTTTTTTATATATCTTGTAACTTAAATATGAATGAGATGTTAAATTTTCTTTTAATAAATGTAAACAACAATTCATTAGGAGTTTATTCTCACCTGTTTTTTGGACAATAATTTTATCAATTTTTATATCCATTTGTTATGAAATTATCTGCCAGAATCATTGATGAAATTTGTGAAAAAAATTAAATTTGGATCCCCAATAACGACTTATTGGAATTAATTATACCTGCTTGAATCCATAATTACAAATTCTAATCATTGTCATGCTGAAATGTTCTTCGAACTGGAGATAAATGTAAAGCATATTTTTGCTCAATTGAAAGCCAAGGGTATGGAAGGGAAGGGCACTATCAGTGAGAAAACGTTGTTGTTGTTGTAGATTTAGCTATTCAGAACGAAATGACCATGTAGCAGGAGCTGTTGTGAGCCCGTAATTGAGTTCGGTTATTCGCGATAACTGATATTTGGGTCAAAGTATTAAATGGAGGTGGTGTTTCCCCCTTTTTCTGTTTTATTAACATTATATTAGTAGCGGATGTGGGTGCAGAATATTCACTAGTGAGTCCCATTCCTTAACAGCTTTTCTAATCATTGTAGTCGTTGTGGAATGTATGGCTACTGCAATGTCTCTGTATATTTTTTTCTCAGGCTTCAAACAGTATAACCCAGTTGCTTGTTCGTACCATATCGCAGTGGATCTTCCTTCCTCTACTTTGGGTCTCTGGCGACTTTTTATAGTTGGGCGTATTTTCTTCTTGATTTGCTCTGTGAAAAACTTGGAGGTATTTGAACCTGTACAACAGTAAGAGCAGTCGCAGTTTTTGCTAGTGAGTTTGCCTTTTCATTACGATCTATGCCAATGTAACTTGGTATCCAATCTAGGGTGATTAACAGTCTTAGATTATGGCTTCTTTTCCTATATGTTGGATTTCTGCGAGGAGTTGTATATTATCTCTGTGTTGACTGGATATGGAAAGTGCCACTATATAGCACTTGGAACGGGGGAGGGGGTCAGGATTTGGGATTGGACGGGAGGAAAGGTGAAAGGTGCCCAAACAGTTAGGCAGTTTAGGAAAAGGAAAGGTGCCCAACCAGTTGGACAGTTGGGGATTGGAGCAAATCAAGAGGAAAATACTCCCAACCATCAAGTGGCACAGAGCCAAAGTAGCAGAAGGAAGATCCACTGGGACTGATTAGGATTTAGCCATCCAAGAGATGCCAGGTGCCCGTAATTCTTTTCTAAATCTAATGTTACTCAATTTATACCCATTGCTACTAGACCACCCAGTACAGGATACGAGTATGTCATTATATTTCTTTGACTAATTGGCATTTCCAGCTTCCACCTGTATTCATTTGTTTGTATTTTTTTCCCTTTCACTTTACAAAAGCTTTTGATATGCACTTTGTCTATTCACAGCTGATGGTGGTGGGAGAAAGTAGCAAGTGAATATTGTTATTGAATATAGCCTGGTATTAGAATGACCTAGCCTGGCTTTAGCGTTTCGGTCAAGATATAGGGAAAAACACTTAGACTAAAACTTAAAACTAATTGAGATCAAAACATAAATTGAATAATTTGTATTAATTATTAATAAATTTGATTAATACATCAAATAATTTGGGAATCTATCTGTTCTTTACACTCAGTATGTAGAACGGTCTCGTTTCAATGCCACAACTCGTCAAAATCGGCATGTTTCATACACATTCGTTCTTGGATAAAAATGTTCTTGTACCAGTAAATTAGTTCGTTGCATCTCCATTATCGTGCACGTGCGCTCTGAGAGCGTGCCAATACGCTCAATAGGCCTCAGGAATTGATTAAAGTATGCTTCCTAATTAGAAAACTTGAACTAGCTAGCCTCCCGCAGTTGATAAGCCTCTTTAATCCCAACAACAAAACTATATTAGGCTACATATAAGGAGGTCGTCTCTGACGAAGGGGGCCGCGTTCTAGATGATCACGTCATAGATATAGGGAAGTGGTGATAAAGTTTTTAATAACTTGAAAAGATTTACCCTATAAGCTTTGCCTGTATTATTCAGACACAAATATATATATATATATATATATATATATATATATATATATATATATATATATATATATATATATATATATATATATATATATATATATATAGACTATATATATATATATATATATCACTAAGAACTCTTTGACCCGGCCAGGATTCGAACCCATGCCGTCCAGGATCACCCCTAAACGTACACAGTACCGTGACCACCGCACCAATGATCGTTAGACGATATACTTGTTGTTATTGTTATAAACAGCCTCCTGGTGCTTCGGTGCTCATTAACTCTTTAATAATTGTAAACAAAGCCGCCAAAGATTGAGAAAAGATGTACAGGTTCGTAAGTGCTTGCGGAATTGCTTCATGAATCCGGGAAATATACAGTACTTGTTAAGCTCAACGAATGACCAACGCTGTCGTCAAAGTCAGCGTTGATACTTATTGAGTATATGTTGAAAAACAAGTGGTGTGTGTAGAGAAACACTAAATTGAGAGTAGACATTATTCCAGATAACTTACCATCAGTAGTTCGTGAATATTTGTACATTCAGAGGTCTAGCTGCTTATATGAGGAGACGAAGAGCGAGATCAACGCGGCCTCAGACCAGTGTGGCTTAAAGTTTAAATATTTTAAATTCATATTTTTCTGTTGGACTCCAGGTTGTGCAACTTTTAGCATATCGTAGTCAATGGGTTAAGATTCAGCTTCGATTCCGTTGTCCGGCTGCAAAAAGTTTCTCAAACATGTCACATTATTGTGATTTCATTGTATATCGGAAGTTCTTGATTCGGTTGAGGGAGCAGTAGTACTCAATGGTGCTATTTTACATGTTATTGTCGGAACACACATACTAATTATCTCTCCCCTCGGTAGACGTCTTTCACTAGACAAGTGATTGTCCTCCTAACAGAACGTCGCATACCTTACCCGAGGCCGAAAATCGTTGCACTAGGAGCCCATCCAAGGCTCCTATATATTATCACCCAATCCCACTCATATGCATATCCAACCCACGTTTGAAACAATCGAGGGACCCCTCCTCCACCACATTATGTGGTAATTAGTTCCACAAGTCAACAACCGGTTTTTGTTGATTTGTGGAACCAATTGCCGCGTAACGTGATGGAGGTTGGGTCTCTCGATTGTTTCAAGCGTGGGTTGGACATGTATATGAGTGGGATTGGGTGGTTATAAATAGGAGCTGCCTCGTATGGGCCAATAGGCCATCTGCAGTTACCTTTGTTCTTATGTTCTTATAAATAGGAGCTGTCTCGTATGGGCCAATAGGCCTTCTGCAGTTACCGTTGTTCTTATGTTCCTATTGAGGGTTACAAGAGAGCTAATGGACATAACAAAGGGAATATTAATTGGGTATTAAAAGTATCATCACGATACAGAACTCGAAACATTGGGTATAAACTGGATAGGTTTATATTTCGGAAAAACCTGGGTAAATACTGGTTCGGTAACACGGTTGTTGATTTGTGGAATCAATTACTGCGTAACATAATAAGAGTAGGGTCCCTTGATTGTTTCAAGCGTAGGTTGGACATATATATGAATGAGATTAGGTGGTTTTAAATAGGAGCGGCCTCGTATGGGCCAATAGGTCTTCTACCGTTACCTTTATTCTTATTTTTTTGCAAAAGAACATAAAATAGATCACTTGCCTTGAAAACATAGATTAGTTCCTGATACTAAATAATATCCGAAATTTAAAGCCAAAAGAGTTCAAATTTATGTGCAAATTTTCGAAGTAAGGTAATAGGTTTGTTTTTATAATTTGTATTCTAGAAACTTATTTTTAATTAATAACAAGTGAGGCAGCGTGAAGCAGCCAGCACATGTACCTCAATCTCCAGGCATGTCACGTCACCTCGTCCTAGCGCGACCTATATATTAACTTCCAAACAAGAGTTAGTTATTCATTTGCAGTTGGTTGCGTGTTGGAACAATTTCTACTGTCAGTCTGTCACACGTTCCGAGACAATGGATACCACTGCTGCAGATGATTATTTTCCTAGTCTTCCACTATCGATCTTAGTCGACGTAATGAACCTCGGTGAAGGATTTTCTGGCGACAAAATGTTAGAATTTATTGACAAATCAAAAGCCATTCTTAATGACTTGCATAATAACGATTCTACGATGTTATTCACTAGCAGCGTACAACTTGGAATTTTGTGCGCATTAACTCTCTCCATGCGTACGACGTCGGTCAAGATGACGGGGCAATGGGAAGATGTCCTTTGGGGAATTATTGACCTAGCACCATCTTGTGAGCCTGATAATGACATCAATTTAAGCGCACTCGAGTCTGTCGTGAAGCCCTGGATACTAACAATGTTCGCAGACCCAGAGATGTGCCCTAACCCGTACCTGCGTCTGAGAATGGTTCACTTAATCCACATTTGGCCAGAGACTTTCTTACAGGATGCCGCCTCGGGAATGCAAGCAGCTGCAGGCCTTGTGATCAACGGAAAATATATGGATCGCGATCATTTATGTACAGATGATGAAGCTCCAATATTACTTCATGAACTTAAAGATATGTTAGTCACCCTTGATGAATATGGCCACCTTGATGGTATTGGTGATGCAGCAGTTGACCAGTTAACAAGAATAAATGTCGGACCAGAAGTATCCTTACTCTACAATCTAATGAAGGTCTTAAAACAAATGGCGGAGGAATCCCTAAATTTAATAGGAAAGAAGAGGTTATATATGACCGAGCATGTTATTCATTTGTATATGGAGTTTGTCGATTTACGGAAACTCAGGAAGGCTTATCGAGCTCCTGGCCTGGCTAAGGTCGTTGCAGATACCCTAGTTGCCATAACAGTGTCATTTGTTACAATTGGCTTGACCTCAGAAGATATTGAAGGAAACAGATACAAGTTTTTTGCGGACCTCTTTGATAGTACTTACAAAAGCATACGTGAATCAGAAATATTTAGTTCGGTCTATCAGGTTCTGCGACTTGACCACGCACAGTATCTATCTTCCCTTGGGAAGAAGGCAGCCGATTCCAATATTTTCTTTCATCATTTCCCAGTGCCGTATCAGGAATCATCGGAGGAGGTCCCGGAAGAGTTCAGAGACAGCGTGACGCTGGCGGTGATGGAGGCGCCGGTGCTGCTGCACTCGTCCAAGATGGTGACAGACGAGTCGACGCTGATTCGCCTGCTACTGGAGTCCGGGCTGGACCCCTTCACGCGGTGTCCTCTAGACCAGGGCTCCTATAGTCGTCTTCCCCAACTCCAGGCGGACATCCTTGCATGGAAGGAAACTACCAAACTTGTGGAATAATATAATTGATAGACATATTCAACACTGAAAATATTCAAATCGCCTGCTATTTCTGCAGTTTAATTCTGACATGGTAATGAAGTTTACTGAATTTAAGAGAGGCCTCTGCACTAAATTTGTTCAATTTTTTTATATATCTTGTAACTTAAATATGAATGAGATGTTAAATTTTCTTTTAATAAATGTAAACAACAATTCATTAGGAGTTTATTCTCACCTGTTTTTTGGACAATAATTTTATCAATTTTTATATCCATTTGTTATGAAATTATCTGCCAGAATCATTGATGAAATTTGTGAAAAAAATTAAATTTGGATCCCCAATAACGACTTATTGGAATTAATTATACCTGCTTGAATCCATAATTACAAATTCTAATCATTGTCATGCTGAAATGTTCTTCGAACTGGAGATAAATGTAAAGCATATTTTTGCTCAATTGAAAGCCAAGGGTATGGAAGGGAAGGGCACTATCAGTGAGAAAACGTTGTTGTTGTTGTAGATTTAGCTATTCAGAACGAAATGACCATGTAGCAGGAGCTGTTGTGAGCCCGTAATTGAGTTCGGTTATTCGCGATAACTGATATTTGGGTCAAAGTATTAAATGGAGGTGGTGTTTCCCCCTTTTTCTGTTTTATTAACATTATATTAGTGGCGGATGTGGGTGCAGAATATTCACTAGTGAGTCCCATTCCTTAACAGCTTTTCTAATCATTGTAGTCGTTGTGGAATGTATGGCTACTGCAATGTCTCTGTATATTTTTTTCTCAGGCTTCAAACAGTATAACCCAGTTGCTTGTTCGTACCATATCGCAGTGGATCTTCCTTCCTCTACTTTGGGTCTCTGGCGACTTTTTATAGTTGGGCGTATTTTCTTCTTGATTTGCTCTGTGAAAAACTTGGAGGTATTTGAACCTGTACAACAGTAAGAGCAGTCGCAGTTTTTGCTAGTGAGTTTGCCTTTTCATTACGATCTATGCCAATGTAACTTGGTATCCAATCTAGGGTGATTAACAGTCTTAGATTATGGCTTCTTTTCCTATATGTTGGATTTCTGCGAGGAGTTGTATATTATCTCTGTGTTGACTGGATATGGAAAGTGCCACTATATAGCACTTGGAACGGGGGAGGGGGTCAGGATTTGGGATTGGACGGGAGGAAAGGTGAAAGGTGCCCAAACAGTTAGGCAGTTTAGGAAAAGGAAAGGTGCCCAACCAGTTGGACAGTTGGGGATTGGAGCAAATCAAGAGGAAAATACTCCCAACCATCAAGTGGCACAGAGCCAAAGTAGCAGAAGGAAGATCCACTGGGACTGATTAGGATTTAGCCATCCAAGAGATGCCAGGTGCCCGTAATTCTTTTCTAAATCTAATGTTACTCAATTTATACCCATTGCTACTAGACCACCCAGTACAGGATACGAGTATGTCATTATATTTCTTTGACTAATTGGCATTTCCAGCTTCCACCTGTATTCATTTGTTTGTATTTTTTTCCCTTTCACTTTACAAAAGCTTTTGATATGCACTTTGTCTATTCACAGCTGATGGTGGTGGGAGAAAGTAGCAAGTGAATATTGTTATTGAATATAGCCTGGTATTAGAATGACCTAGCCTGGCTTTAGCGTTTCGGTCAAGATATAGGGAAAAACACTTAGACTAAAACTTAAAACTAATTGAGATCAAAACATAAATTGAATAATTTGTATTAATTATTAATAAATTTGATTAATACATCAAATAATTTGGGAATCTATCTGTTCTTTACACTCAGTATGTAGAACGGTCTCGTTTCAATGCCACAACTCGTCAAAATCGGCATGTTTCATACACATTCGTTCTTGGATAAAAATGTTCTTGTACCAGTAAATTAGTTCGTTGCATCTCCATTATCGTGCACGTGCGCTCTGAGAGCGTGCCAATACGCTCAATAGGCCTCAGGAATTGATTAAAGTATGCTTCCTAATTAGAAAACTTGAACTAGCTAGCCTCCCGCAGTTGATAAGCCTCTTTAATCCCAACAACAAAACTATATTAGGCTACATATAAGGAGGTCGTCTCTGGCGAAGGGGGCCGCGTTCTAGATGATCACGTCATAGATATAGGGAAGTGGTGATAAAGTTTTTAATAACTTGAAAAGATTTACCCTATAAGCTTTGCCTGTATTATTCAGACACAAATATATATATATATATATATATATATTGTGACGGTAACGCGTTGGTGTTCGGCTGTTTAAGGCTAGGGGTATGGCCTCGTCACATAGTTATAAAAAAAAATAGAAAAACTGGAACTTCGTCTGTGGTAAGGTAAGGAGAAGACACACAAAACACAAGTAAACTTTAACAATGAAATTTTAATTACGTTAAATAAATCAAAACATGAAAATAATGCACAAACAAATATGTATAATAAAATCAATCAATCAAAATAATAAGAATACTTAAATGACACAATGAAAAGTTACGTTAAGGCAAAATAACAAGAAGTGCAATACAACAGTTAAGTGGGAGGTGCTGGAATATTGGCTTAAAGCCACCACCTCTCTCAGTACACGCTAGACGTCTAGCTGGGAGGAGTGCTGGCTACGAAAGCACTGAACATTCTGAGGACTGATGTTGGGGCGACCCCAGACATCAGGTAGTATTGGGGGCGAGTGCAGGTGCAGCCAGACCGGCGACCAATCAGCGGAGCCGTAGCGATCAACGGGTAGTTTGGTGGTTGGAGTTCGAACAGGTGGCTGGTTGCATACGTTTCTGCTCACCCTGGCAAGCCTTGCTGGTGCTGGTGTTGTTGTCGTTGTTGGACATTTCTTCCATAGTCTTTTTATATAATTGTGAAGACGTAATTTTGGAGGGAAGAGCAGGCTCAATCTCTTGAAGGAGATTATCGTCACAACTCTCCCCCGAAGCCTGCGGTTCTGGAAGAAGTACGTCGTTATGTGGTGGAGTAATGGATGGAGTCGCTTCTACTTCATAAACTCTGGAGAGGGCATCGGCTATGGTGTTGTCAGAACCCTTGGTATAGCGTGTCTCCAGGTTGAATTTCTGCAGTTAGCAAGCCCATAGTAGAAGACGTTGAGATGAGAAGTGGGCGTGCTGCAGGAGGTGTAGGGTGGTGTGGTCCGTATTGATGGTGGACCGAGCACTTTTCAGGGGTGGAGTGAAGTGCTGAAGCTTCAGGATGAGGACGAGTAGCTCCTTGCCAATTGTTCCGTCGTTCCTTGTAGCAGTAGTCGCTGACAGGTGTATTCTTCTCGCCTCGTTGCTGCATCACGACACCACCATCGTCGGTACCATTGGCGTCGACATGGAGGATGAAGGGCTTATCTGACGAGGTGAGAGTGGAATTAGAAGAGGGCATAGGAGCACGATTATTATCCTGAAAGCATTTGGGAAGATCATTAAGGATTTCGGAATTAGAAAGCGCTGACTCCTTGTCAGTGCTTTCGGGAGGAGAAGCTGGGAAGGTCTCACTGTGGATGTAGGGTTCTGTGAATGTGGAATAATTAGTCAAGACAGTGGGAGGAGTACCATTATATTGCTTCAGGAGGTTGACGTGGCACAGCTGGGTCTTCCGCCGCCTATCTGGAGTCTCTATCACATAATTATTATTATTCCTGCACTCTTTGACGCAGTAGGGTCCTGAAAATCTGTTTTGTAAAGGTGAACCTGGGATAGGGAAATAAGCAAGGACGAAGTCTCCCGGCTTGAATTTTCTTACTTTGCTGGTCTGGTCGTAATGAGTCTTCATTCTCACCTGGGCTTTCAATAGATTATCATGGGCAAAGCGGTGGACTCTCTCTAGAATGTGCTGAAGGTTTTGAAGAAACTGGGGCACATTCTGATGCTCACTGAAGGTGGCATCTCTGAGAGAGTCTTTGAAAGCCTTAAGGGGAGTACGGCACTTACGGCCGTAGAGCATCTCATAAGGAGATACTCCTAGGGACTCATTGGGGAGACTTCTGAAAATACACATTATTAGGTCAATCTGCTTATCCCAATCCTTTGAGGTTTCACTACAAAACTTTTTCAAGAGTGCTTTGATGGTCTGATGACTACGTTCAAGAGAACCCTGTGAAGCAGGATGATAGGGGCTGGACAATACCTGTTTGATGTTGAACTCCTCCAGTGTCCTTTTGAAGAGATCACTGGTGAAGTTGGTGCCACAGTCACTTTGAATCTCCCTGGGAAATCCGTATTGAGTGAAGATCTTCAATAGATGTTTGATAACCGTAGCAGCCGTGATGTTCTTCACTGGAACTGCTATGGGAAATCTGGTGGTAGGACACAGGATGGTTAGGATGTAGGCGTTACCTGAACTGGTCCGAGGTAAAGGACCAACACAGTCTATTATGAGTCTGTGGAAAGGTTCCGCAGGCACCTGTATGGGAATCAGTGGTGCTCTGGGAATGGAGACGTTCGGTTTGCCTGCCATCTGACATGTATGACACTGTTTTACGTACTGTTTGACGTTGTTTACCATACCTGGCCAGTAGTAGTCTTGACGAATCCCATGGTAAGTCTTGTTGAAGCCGTAGTGGGAGAATGCTCCGTGGGCCAGGTGTAGAATAGTGGGCCGCAGGCTGGTGGGAATCACAAGTTGTTCGGTGTTGGCCCAATCGTCCTCCTCCTTCAGTTTACTGGGTCTATATCTGCGGTAGAGCAAGTCGTTCTCTAGGAAGAACCCAGGAATACTGTCGGGTTGAGTCTCAGCCTGGAAAAACAATGGTGTTAAAGTAAGATCTTCCCTCTGCAACTTACGGAACTCCAACTTGGTCAGATGCGGGGGTAGTTTCTGAGGGTCTTGAGGGACAGCGGTAGCAGTAGAGTCAGCTGGCTGTGGACGTGCGGCTTGTGCACGGGTGGTCACGAGAACCGGAGGAGAAACTTCATCACTCTCTTGAACCTCTGCTGGAACATACTCAAGAATAGGGATTTATTGGCACAGAGTTACACACCTGGGGTTTGTCCATGACGATCAGGTTGGTCGGTTGCAGGTCTTCTGCCAAGTCGTTGCCTAGGAGAAGTTGCACTCCAGGCATGGGAAAAGGCTTTTCCCTGACGGCGACTTGGACTTCCCCGTTCACGTAGGGACAATCCAGGTGGACTCTGGCGAGAGGGTATGGAGTAGGTAGCAGTGAGGTCAGTGATGAAGACTGTTTCCCCGGTGTAGACTATGTTGGGCACAGCCGACTTCAAGATGATCGATTGTAGAGCCGCTGTGTCCCTCAAGATCTTCAATTTGAAACGTCCCTCCGGATTTGAACCGTTGGCAGAGACAGTTCCAGTATACAGGTGGTTACTGAAAAGAGAAAGATCATTAACATCAACACCAACATTCATCACAGGCTTACCGGACTTAGGAGGAGTTGGTTTGGGTCGTTGTTGGTCAGTGGTTCCCTTGTATTGAGACTTACCACACTTGTCTATGGTATGTCCATAGAGTCTACAATACTTGCAGTACAGTTGTGAACCAGCTTGATCGGGGCTCACCTTCTCGTAACTGTACCACGACTTCTTACTGGAGGATGGTTCAGGTGTCAGCCGGTGGATGAGGCTGTAAGTGTCAGCCGACTTAGCACACTTCAGGTAGTCGGTTTCTTCTTTATCTGCTAAGTAGAGGCGGACAGGAGGCGGCACACGTCTCAAGAATTCTTCAACAAGCATCAGGTTGACGAGTTCTGCTAAAAGTAGAGACATGTGCTGCTTCCAGCCATTTCATGAAATACCTCCGTTTCGTGTTAGCAAACTCAAGGAAGGTAGTGGTACTTGCCTTCAGGTGGTCACGGAATTTCCTTCTATAACTTTCAGTAGGAAAGTAGGTAGGCGTCCTAACACTGCTTGTTTCAGAGTGTAGTAGTCATTCTCAGACGCCAAAGTACTGAGTGTGACTGCAGCTCTACCTGTAAGATGGACTCTGAGAAGTGTTGCCCATTGGTCGACAGGCCAACTGAGTTGATTAGCAAGGGTTTCAAAGGTGGTAAAGAACACATCAACTTCTGCTTCTACAAAGGATGGCATTAACTTACTTGCATGTGATATATTAAAACTGACGGGAAGATTGGCAGTAGCTTGCTGGCGTTGAGCTGAGGTGTGAAGTTTCCAAGGCGATTTCACGTTGACGACACTCCAGAGCCAGAGTCGCTTGTTGCTTGTCATGTTCGCGTTGTATTTCCAACTCGCGTTGTTTGGTTTCAAGCTGTAAGCGTTCCCGCTCCTGGAGTGTTTCAAGCTGTACTCTCTCACGTTCATGGAGCAAGGCGACCTCACGTTCGTGGAGGGCGAGTCCACGTTCGTGTTCTTCTCTCCTCAAGGCAGCTTCACGTTCTCTGAGGGTGATTTCTCGTTCTTGTTCTTCCCTTCGTATGGCAGCTGCTTCTCTTTGCTGCTCACGTTCAATCTTGGCCAGCTCTAGTTTAAGTTTCATCGTTGCCAAGTCAGTTTTCTCTGCAATATAGTAAGTTTCATGAGTTTCAGAGTCTATCTTACCTTGCTCTAAATAGTAATCCAGCAACAGGTTGTGTAGGTCATTTTTGTTGGCTTGGTAGGGAACTTCTAGTTGATACTCATGTGCAAGAGTTTGTAGTTCAGTCCTCTTGGCACGACTCAAAGTCCCTATTTCACCTGCTGGATTTGCACGGAAAGTTTGGAGACGAAACATGGTGAAATTAGCAAATAAAGGTACACGAATGTTCAATAATGAAATGTCAGAAACAGGACAACGTGGCAACTGGTACCTATCCTGTGTGATCTTTAACAATTAACGTTAAGTGAAAGATATTAAATGATTAATTAATCAAGGGCGCAGGAAATCTTGTACCCGGTACTCATGTAAGAGGAATAAGGGCAAGAAAATCCTACTAACAAATGAAACAAAGTTTCGAAAACAAATGAAACAGTTAAATGCTTCAAAAGTAAAATTGGTAGTCCAAGGATGTAGGCATACCTTGCCAAGTCTCTATAGGACATAAAGCAAGTTTTTCCCACTGAATTTAATATGATACTTACAGAATTAGCGAACTTTTGTGCTCTGAAAAAATAAGCTAATTCCCTACCGTTGTATGTATCATCATCTCTGACTGACGTGTAGGGGTGCGAGGTGTCAACTGGTGACGAGAACTGCTGCTGAGGTCCCAATTCAGCAACTAAAGTTCGAGCTAGAGGAACTATGGCCCTCTTTGTCCTCCTACAGTCAGATTGCAGAAGATTGGGTACTCTTGACCCGGGGCAGACCACAGTACCAGGGTACCAATATGATGATCTGTCAGAATGAGAAATATTCAAGGGACATAGATGGTAAATACGAGTAATAACAATGGAGGGAGAGATGACCAATTAAGAGTATGACTGCGGCCTACAGTCACCACGTAATCCAAAGTTGTCTCACCTTCACTATATGTTACTCTCGTAATGCACAATACACCGCACCTTATAAAAAATGAAATTGAATGAAAAATAGTAAAGCTACGTTAACAAAGTTAAATACGCTTACCATAAATTACCACTTAGCACCAGTACCTGAGTGAAGCTCTTAGGACAGGGCCCCCATATAACTTGTGACGGTAACGCGTTGGTGTTCGGCTGTTTAAGGCTAGGGGTATGGCCTCGTCACATAGTTATAAAAAAAATAGAAAAACTGGAACTTCGTCTGTGGTAAGGTAAGGAGAAGACACACAAAACACAAGTAAACTTTAACAATGAAATTTTAATTACGTTAAATAAATCAAAACATGAAAATAATGCACAAACAAATATGTATAATAAAATCAATCAATCAAAATAATAAGAATACTTAAATGACACAATGAAAAGTTACGTTAAGGCAAAATAACAAGAAGTGCAATACAACAGTTAAGTGGGAGGTGCTGGAATATTGGCTTAAAGCCACCACCTCTCTCAGTACACGCTAGACGTCTAGCTGGGAGGAGTGCTGGCTACGAAAGCACGGAACATTCTGAGGACTGATGTTGGGGCGACCCCAGACATCAGGTAGTATTGGGGGCGAGTGCAGGTGCAGCCAGACCGGCGACCAATCAGCGGAGCCGTAGCGATCAACGGGTAGTTTGGTGGTTGGAGTTCGAACAGGTGGCTGGATTGCATACGTTTCTGCTCACCCTGGCAAGCCTTGCTGGTGCTGGTGTTGTTGTCGTTGTTGGACATTTCTTCCATAGTCTTTTTATATAATTGTGAAGACGTAATTTTGGAGGGAAGAGCAGGCTCAATCTCTTGAAGGAGATTATCGTCACAATATATATATATATATATATATATATATATATATATATATATATATATATATATATATATATATATATCACTAAGAACTCTTTGACCCGGCCAGGATTCGAACCCATGCCGTCCAGGATCACCCCTAAACGTACACAGTACCGTGACCACCGCACCAATGATCGTTAGACGATATACTTGTTATTGTTATAAACAGCCTCCTGGTGCTTCGGTGCTCATTAACTCTTTAATAATTGTAAACAAAGCCGCCAAAGATTGAGAAAAGATGTACAGGTTCGTAAGTGCTTGCGGAATTGCTTCATGAATCCGGGAAATATACAGTACTTGTTAAGCTCAACGAATGACCAACGCTGTCGTCAAAGTCAGCGTTGATACTTATTGAGTATATGTTGAAAAACAAGTGGTGTGTGTAGAGAAACACTAAATTGAGAGTAGACATTATTCCAGATAACTTACCATCAGTAGTTCGTGAATATTTGTACATTCAGAGGTCTAGCTGCTTATATGAGGAGACGAAGAGCGAGATCAACGCGGCCTCAGACCAGTGTGGCTTAGAGTTTAAATATTTTAAATTCATATTTTTCTGTTGGACTCCAGGTTGTGCAACTTTTAGCATATCGTA
The DNA here is from genome assembly GCF_040958095.1 of Procambarus clarkii. Classification (NCBI taxonomy): domain Eukaryota; kingdom Metazoa; phylum Arthropoda; class Malacostraca; order Decapoda; family Cambaridae; genus Procambarus; species Procambarus clarkii. Next base: position 42,107,701 of record NC_091184.1, read on the forward strand.
GGCAATGGGTTAAGATTGAGCTTCGATTCCGTTGTCCGGCTGCAAAAAGTTTCTCAAACATGTCACATTATTGTGATTTCATTGTATATCGGAAGTTCTTGATTCGGATGAGGGAGCAGTAGTACTCAATGGTGCTATTTTACATGTTATTGTCGGAACACACATACTAATTATCTCTCCCCTCGGTAGACGTCTTTCACTAGACAAGTGATTGTCCTCCTAACAGAACGTCGCATACCTTACCCGAGGCCGAGAAATCGTTGCACTAGGAGCCCATACAAGGCTCCTATATATTATCACCCAATCCCACTCATATACATATCCAACCCACGTTTGAAACAATCGAGGGACCCCTCCTCCACCACATTATGTGGTAATTAGTTCCACAAGTCAACAACCGGTTTTTGTTGATTTGTGGAACCAATTGCCGCGTAACGTGATGGAGGATGGGTCTCTCGATTGTTTCAAGCGTGGGTTGGACATGTATATGAGTGGGATTGGGTGGTTATAAATAGGAGCTGCCTCGTATGGGCCAATAGGCCATCTGCAGTTACCTTTGTTCTTATGTTCTTATAAATAGGAGCTGTCTCGTATGGGCCAATAGGCCTTCTGCAGTTACCTTTGTTCTTATGTTCCTATTAGAGGGTTACAAGAGAGCTAATGGACATAACAAAGGGAATATTAATTGGGTATTAAAAGTATCATCACGATACAGAACTCGAAACATTGGGTATAAACTGGATAGGTTTATATTTCGGAAAAACCTGGGTAAATACTGGTTCGGTAACACGGTTGTTGATTTGTGGAATCAATTACTGCGTAACATAATAAGAGTAGGGTCCCTTGATTGTTTCAAGCGTAGGTTGGACATATATATGAATGAGATTAGGTGGTTTTAAATAGGAGCGGCCTCGTATGGGCCAATAGGTCTTCTACCGTTACCTTTATTCTTATTTTTTTGCAAAAGAACATAAAATAGATCACTTGCATTGAAAACATAGATTAGTTCCTGATACTAAATAATATCCGAAATTTAAAGCCAAAAGAGTTCAAATTTATGCGCAAATTTTCGAAGTAAGGTAATAGGTTTGTTTTTATAATTTGTATTCTAGAAACTTATTTTTAATTAATAACAAGTGAGGCAGCGAGAAGCAGCCAGCACATGTACCTCAATCTCCAGGCATGTCACGTCACCTCGTCCTAGCGCGACCTATATATTAACTTCCAAACAAGAGTTAGTTATTCATTTGCAGTTGGTTGCGTGTTGGAACAATTTCTACTGTCAGTCTGTCACACGTTCCGAGACAATGGATACCACTGCTGCAGATGATTATTTTCCTAGTCTTCCACTATCGATCTTAGTCGACGTAATGAACCTCGGTGAAGGATTTTCTGGCGACAAAATGTTAGAATTTATTGACAAATCAAAAGCCATTCTTAATGACTTGCATAATAACGATTCTACGATGTTATTCACTAGCAGCGTACAACTTGGAATTTTGTGCGCATTAACTCTCTCCATGCGTACGACGTCGGTCAAGATGACGGGGCAATGGGAAGATGTCCTTTGGGGAATTATTGACCTAGCACCATCTTGTGAGCCTGATAATGACATCAATTTAAGCGCACTCGAGTCTGTCGTGAAGCCCTGGATACTAACAATGTTCGCAGACCCAGAGATGTGCCCTAACCCGTACCTGCGTCTGAGAATGGTTCACTTAATCCACATTTGGCCAGAGACTTTCTTACAGGATGCCGCCTCGGGAATGCAAGCAGCTGCAGGCCTTGTGATCAACGGAAAATATATGGATCGCGATCATTTATGTACAGATGATGAAGCTCCAATATTACTTCATGAACTTAAAGATATGTTAGTCACCCTTGATGAATATGGCCACCTTGATGGTATTGGTGATGCAGCAGTTGACCAGTTAACAAGAATAAATGTCGGACCAGAAGTATCCTTACTCTACAATCTAATGAAGGTCTTAAAACAAATGGCGGAGGAATCCCTAAATTTAATAGGAAAGAAGAGGTTATATATGACCGAGCATGTTATTCATTTGTATATGGAGTTTGTCGATTTACGGAAACTCAGGAAGGCTTATCGAGCTCCTGGCCTGGCTAAGGTCGTTGCAGATACCCTAGTTGCCATAACAGTGTCATTTGTTACAATTGGCTTGACCTTCAGAAGATATTGAAGGAAACAGATACAAGTTTTTTGCGGACCTCTTTGATAGTACTTACAAAAGCATACGTGAATCAGAAATATTTAGTTCGGTCTATCAGGTTCTGCGACTTGACCACGCACAGTATCTATCTTCCCTTGGGAAGAAGGCAGCCGATTCCAATATTTTCTTTCATCATTTCCCAGTGCCGTATCAGGAATCATCGGAGGAGGTCCCGGAAGAGTTCAGAGACAGCGTGACGCTGGCGGTGATGGAGGCGCCTGGTGCTGCTGCACTCGTCCAAGATGGTGACAGACGAGTCGACGCTGATTCGCCTGCTACTGGAGTCCGGGCTGGACCCCTTCACGCGGTGTCCTCTAGACCAGGGCTCCTATAGTCGTCTTCCCCAACTCCAGGCGGACATCCTTGCATGGAAGGAAACTACCAAACTTGTGGAATAATATAATTGATAGACATATTCAACACTGAAAATATTCAAATCGCCTGCTATTTCTGCAGTTTAATTCATGACATGGTAATGAAGTTTACTGAATTTAAGAGAGGCCTCTGCACTAAATTTGTTCAATTTTTTATATATCTTGTAACTTAAATATGAATGAGATGTTAAATTTTCTTTTAATAAATGTAAACAACAATTCATTAGGAGTTTATTCTCACCTGTTTTTTGGACAATAATTTTATCAATTTTATATCCATTTGTTATGAAATTATCTGCCAGAATCATTGATGAAATTTGTGAAAAAAATTAAATTTGGATCCCCAATAACGACTTATTGGAATTAATTATACCTGCTTGAATCCATAATTACAAATTCTAATCATTGTCATGCTGAAATGTTCTTCGAACTGGAGATAAATGTAAAGCATATTTTTGCTCAATTGAAAGCCAAGGGTATGGAAGGGAAGGGCACTATCAGTGAGAAAACGTTGTTGTTGTTGTAGATTTAGCTATTCAGAACGAAATGACCATGTAGCAGGAGCTGTTGTGAGCCCGTAATTGAGTTCGGTTATTCGCGATAACTGATATTTGGGTCAAAGTATTAAATGGAGGTGGTGTTTCCCCCTTTTTCTGTTTTATTAACATTATATTAGTGGCGGATGTGGGTGCAGAATATTCACTAGTGAGTCCCATTCCTTAACAGCTTTTCTAATCATTGTAGTCGTTGTGGAATGTATGGCTACTGCAATGTCGCTGTATATTTTTTTCTCAGGCTTCAAACAGTATAACCCAGTTGCTTGTTCGTACCATATCGCAGTGGATCTTCCTTCCTCTACTTTGGGTCTCTGGCGACATTTTATAGTTGGGCGTATTTTCTTCTTGATTTGCTCTGTGAAAAACTTGGAGGTATTTGAACCTGTACAACAGTAAGAGCAGTCGCAGTTTTTGCTAGTGAGTTTGCCTTTTCATTACGATCTATGCCAATGTAACTTGGTATCCAATCTAGGGTGATTAACAGTCTTAGATTATGGCTTCTTTTCCTATATGTTGGATTTCTGCGAGGAGTTGTATATTATCTCTGTGTTGACTGGATATGGAAAGTGCCACTATATAGCACTTGGAACGGGGGAGGGGGTCAGGATTTGGGATTGGACGGGAGGAAAGGTGAAAGGTGCCCAAACAGTTAGGCAGTTTAGGAAAAGGAAAGGTGCCCAACCAGTTGGACAGTTGGGGATTGGAGCAAATCAAGAGGAAAATACTCCCAACCATCAAGTGGCACAGAGCCAAAGTAGCAGAAGGAAGATCCACTGGGACTGATTAGGATTTAGCCATCCAAGAGATGCCAGGTGCCCGTAATTCTTTTCTAAATCTAATGTTACTCAATTTATACCCATTGCTACTAGACCACCCAGTACAGGATACGAGTATGTCATTATATTTCTTTGACTAATTGGCATTTCCAGCTTCCACCTGTATTCATTTGTTTGTATTTTTTTCCCTTTCACTTTACAAAAGCTTTTGATATGCACTTTGTCTATTCACAGCTGATGGTGGTGGGAGAAAGTAGCAAGTGAATATTGTTATTGAATATAGCCTGGTATTAGAATGACCTAGCCTGGCTTTAGCGTTTCGGTCAAGATATAGGGAAAAACACTTAGACTAAAACTTAAAACTAATTGAGATCAAAACATAAATTGAATAATTTGTATTAATTATTAATAAATTTGATTAATACATCAAATAATTTGGGAATCTATCTGTTCTTTACACTCAGTATGTAGAACGGTCTCGTTTCAATGCCACAACTCGTCAAAATCGGCATGTTTCATACACATTCGTTCTTGGATAAAAATGTTCTTGTACCAGTAAATTAGTTCGTTGCATCTCCATTATCGTGCACGTGCGCTCTGAGAGCGTGCCAATACGCTCAATAGGCCTCAGGAATTGATTAAAGTATGCTTCCTAATTAGAAAACTTGAACTAGCTAGCCTCCCGCAGTTGATAAGCCTCTTTAATCCCAACAACAAAAACTATATTAGGCTACATATAAGGAGGTCGTCTCTGGCGAAGGGGGCCGCGTTCTAGATGATCACGTCATAGATATAGGGAAGTGGTGATAAAGTTTTTAATAACTTGAAAAGATTTACCCTATAAGCTTTGCCTGTATTATTCAGACACAAATATATATATATATATATATATATATATATATATATATATATATATATATATATATATATATATATATATATATATAT
>NC_091184.1:42113086-42226385 GCF_040958095.1 Procambarus clarkii
AGTTTTGGTAGTTTCCTTCCATGCAAGGATGTCCGCCTGGAGTTGGGGAAGACGACTATAGGAGCCCTGGTCTAGAGGACACCGCGTGAAGGGGTCCAGCCCGGACTCCAGTAGCAGGCGAATCAGCGTCGACTCGTCTGTCACCATCTTGGACGAGTGCAGCAGCACCGGCGCCTCCATCACCGCCAGCGTCACGCTGTCTCTGAACTCTTCCGGGACCTCCTCCGATGATTCCTGATACGGCACTGGGAAATGATGAAAGAAAATATTGGAATCGGCTGCCTTCTTCCCAAGGGAAGATAGATACTGTGCGTGGTCAAGTCGCAGAACCTGATAGACCGAACTAAATATTTCTGATTCACGTATGCTTTTGTAAGTACTATCAAAGAGGTCCGCAAAAAACTTGTATCTGTTTCCTTCAATATCTTCTGAGGTCAAGCCAATTGTAACAAATGACACTGTTATGGCAACTAGGGTATCTGCAACGACCTTAGCCAGGCCAGGAGCTCGATAAGCCTTCCTGAGTTTCCGTAAATCGACAAACTCCATATACAAATGAATAACATGCTCGGTCATATATAACCTCTTCTTTCCTATTAAATTTAAGGATTCCTCCGCCATTTGTTTTAAGACCTTCATTAGATTGTAGAGTAAGGATACTTCTGGTCCGACATTTATTCTTGTTAACTGGTCAACTGCTGCATCACCAATACCATCAAGGTGGCCATATTCATCAAGGGTGACTAACATATCTTTAAGTTCATGAAGTAATATTGGAGCTTCATCATCTGTACATAAATGATCGCGATCAATATATTTTCCGTTGATCACAAGGCCTGCAGCTGCTTGCATTCCCGAGGCGGCATCCTGTAAGAAAGTCTCTGGCCAAATGTGGATTAAGTGAACCATTCTCAGACGCAGGTACGGGTTAGGGCACATCTCTGGGTCTGCGAACATTGTTAGTATCCAGGGCTTCACGACAGACTCGAGTGCGCTTAAATTGATGTCATTATCAGGCTCACAAGATGGTGCTAGGTCAATAATTCCCCAAAGGACATCTTCCCATTGCCCCGTCATCTTGACCGACGTCGTACGCATGGAGAGAGTTAATGCGCACAAAATTCCAAGTTGTACGCTGCTAGTGAATAACATCGTAGAATCGTTATTATGCAAGTCATTAAGAATGGCTTTTGATTTGTCAATAAATTCTAACATTTTGTCGCCAGAAAATCCTTCACCGAGGTTCATTACGTCGACTAAGATCGATAGTGGAAGACTAGGAAAATAATCATCTGCAGCAGTGGTATCCATTGTCTCGGAACGTGTGACAGACTGACAGTAGAAATTGTTCCAACACGCAACCAACTGCAAATGAATAACTAACTCTTGTTTGGAAGTTAATATATAGGTCGCGCTAGGACGAGGTGACGTGACATGCCTGGAGATTGAGGTACATGTGCTGGCTGCTTCACGCTGCCTCACTTGTTATTAATTAAAAATAAGTTTCTAGAATACAAATTATAAAAACAAACCTATTACCTTACTTCGAAAATTTGCACATAAATTTGAACTCTTTTGGCTTTAACTTTCGGATATTATTTAGTATCAGGAACTAATCTATGTTTTCAAGGCAAGTGATCTATTTTATGTTCTTTTGCAAAAAAATAAGAATAAAGGTAACGGTAGAAGACCTATTGGCCCATACGAGGCCACTCCTATTTAAAACCACCTAATCTCATTCATATATATGTCCAACCTACGCTTGAAACAATCAAGGGACCCTACTCTTATTATGTTACGCAGTAATTGATTCCACAAATCAACAACCGTGTTACCGAACCAGTATTTACCCAGGTTTTTCCGAAATATAAACCTATCCAGTTTATACCCAATGTTTCGAGTTCTGTATCGTGATGATACTTTTAATACCCAATTAATATTCCCTTTGTTATGTCCATTAGCTCTCTTGTAACCCTCAATAGGAACATAAGAACAAAGGTAACTGCAGAAGGCCTATTGGCCCATACGAGACAGCTCCTATTTATAAGAACATAAGAACAAAGGTAACTGCAGATGGCCTATTGGCCCATACGAGGCAGCTCATATATATAACCACCCAATCCCACTCATATGCATGTCCAACCCACGCTTGAAACAATCGAGAGACCCATCCTCCATCACGTTACGCGGCAATTGGTTCCACAAATCAACAAAAACCGGTTGTTGACTTGTGGAACTAATTACCACATAATGTGGTGGAGGAGGGGTCCCTCGATTGTTTCAAACGTGGGTTGGATATGTATATGAGTGGGATTGGGTGATAATATATAGGAGCCTTGGATGGGCTCCTAGTGCAACGATTTTCGGCCTCGGGTAAGGTATGCGACGTTCTGTTAGGAGGACAATCACTTGTCTAGTGAAAGACGTCTACCGAGGGGAGAGATAATTAGTATGTGTGTTCCGACAATAACATGTAAAATAGCACCATTGAGTACTACTGCTCCCTCATCCGAATCAAGAACTTCCGATATACAATGAAATCACAATAATGTGACATGTTTGAGAAACTTTTTGCAGCCGGACAACGGAATCGAAGCTGAATCCTAACCCATTGACTACGATATCCTAAAAGTTGCACAACCTGGAGTCCAACAGAAAAATATGAATTTAAAATATTTAAACTTTAAGACACACTGGTCTGAGGCCGCGTTGATCTCGCTCTTCGTCTCCTCATATAAGCAGCTAGACCTCTGAATGTACAAATATTCACGAACTACTGATGGTAAGTTATCTGGAATAATGTCTACTCTCAATTTAGTGTTTCTCTACACACACAACTTGTTTTTCAACATATACTCAATAAGTATCAACGCTGACTTTGACGACAGCATTGGTCATTCGTTGAGCTTAACAAGTACTGTATATTTCCCGGATTCATGAAGCAATTCCGCAAGCACTTACGAACCTGTACATCTTTTCTCAATCTTTGGCGGCTTTGTTTACAATTATTAAAGAGTTAATGAGCACCGAAGCACCAGGAGGCTGTTTATAACAATAACAACAAGTATATCGTCTAACGATCATTGGTGCGGTGGTCACGGTACTGTGTACGTTTAGGGGTGATCCTGGACGGCATGGGTTCGAATCCTGGCCGGGTCAAAGAGTTCTTAGTGATATATATATATATATATATATATATATATATATATATATATATATATATATATATATATATATATATATATATATATATATATATATATATTTGTGTCTGAATAATACAGGCAAAGCTTATAGGGTAAATCTTTTCAACTTATTAAAAACTTAATCACCACTTCCCTATATCTATGACGTGATCATCTAGAACGCGGCCCCCTTCGCCAGAGACGACCTCCTTATATATAGCCTAATATAGTTTTGTTGTTGGGATTAAAGAGGCTTATCAACTGCGGGAGGCTAGCTAGTTCAAGTTTTCTAATTAGGAAGCATACTTTAATCAATTCCTGAGGCCTATTGAGCGTATTGGCACGCTCTCAGAGGGCACGTGCACGATAATGGAGATGCAACGAACTAATTTACTGGTACAAGAACATTTTTATCCAAGAACGAATGTGTATGAAACATGCCGATTTTGACGAGTTGTGGCATTGAAACGAGACCGTTCTACATACTGAGTGTAAAGAACAGATAGATTCCCAAATTATTTGATGTATTAATCAAATTTATTAATAATTAATACAAATTATTCAATTTATGTTTTGATCTCAATTAGTTTTAAGTTTTAGTCTAAGTGTTTTTCCCAATATCTTGACCGAAACGCTAAAGCCAGGCTAGGTCATTCTAATATCAGGCTATATTCAATAACAATATTCACTTGCTACTTTCTCCCACCACCATCAGCTGTGAATAGACAAAGTGCATATCAAAAGCTTTTGTAAAGGGAAAGGGAAAAAAATACAAACAAATTAATACAGGTGGAAGCTGGAAATGCCAATTAGTCAAAGAAATATAATGACATACTCGTATCCTGTACTGGGTGGTCTAGTAGCAATGGGTATAAATTGAGTAACATTAGATTTAGAAAAGAATTACGGGCACCTGGCATCTCTTGGATGGCTAAATCCTAATCAGTCCCAGTGGATCTTCCTTCTGCTACTTTGGCTCTGTGCCACTTGATGGTTGGGAGTATTTTCCTCTTGATTTGCTCCAATCCCCAACTGTCCAACTGGTTGGGCACCTTTCCTTTTCCTAAACTGCCTAACTGTTTGGGCACCTTTCACCTTTCCTCCCGTCCAATCCCAAATCCTGACCCCCTCCCCCGTTCCAAGTGCTATATAGTGGCACTTTCCATATCCAGTCAACACAGAGATAATATACAACTCCTCGCAGAAATCCAACATATAGGAAAAGAAGCCATAATCTAAGACTGTTAATCACCCTAGATTGGATACCAAGTTACATTGGCATAGATCGTAATGAAAAGGCAAACTCACTAGCAAAAACTGCGACTGCTCTTACTGTTGTACAGGTTCAAATACCTCCAAGTTTTTCACAGAGCAAATCAAGAAGAAAATACGCCCAACTATAAAAAGTCGCCAGAGACCCAAAGTAGAGGAAGGAAGATCCACTGCGATATGGTACGAACAAGCCACTGGGTTATACTGTTTGAAGCCTGAGAAAAAAATATACAGAGACATTGCAGTAGCCATACATTCCACAACGACTACAATGATTAGAAAAGCTGTTAAGGAATGGGACTCACTAGTGAACATTCTGCACCCACATCCGCCACTAATATAATGTTAATAAAACAGAAAAAGGGGGAAACACCACCTCCATTTAATACTTTGACCCAAATATCAGTAATCGCGAATAACCGAACTCAATTACGGGCTCACAACAGCTCCTGCTACATGGTCATTTCGTTCTGAATAGCTAAATCTACAACAACAACAACGTTTTCTCACTGATAGTGCCCTTCCCTTCCATACCCTTGGCTTTCAATTGAGCAAAAATATGCTTTACATTTATCTCCAGTTCGAAGAACATTTCAGCATGACAATGATTAGAATTTGTAATTGTGGATTCAAGCAGGTATAATTAATTCCAATAAGTCGTTATTGGGGATCCAAATTTAATTTTTTTCACAAATTTCATCAATGATTCTGGCAGATAATTTCATAACAAATGGATATAAAAATTGATAAAATTATTGTCCAAAAACAGGTGAGAATAAACTCTTAATGAATTGTTGTTTACATTTATTAAAAGAAAATTTAACATCTCATTCATATTTAAGTTACAAGATATATAAAAAAATTGAACAAATTTAGTGCAGAGGCCTCTCTTATATTCAGTAAACTTCATTACCATGTCAGAATAAAACTGCAGAAGTAGCAGGCGATTTGAATATTTTCAGTGTTGAATATGTCTATCAATTATATTATTCCACAAGTTTGGTAGTTTCCTTCCATGCAAGGATGTCCGCCTGGAGTTGGGGAAGACGACTATAGGAGCCCTGGTCTAGAGGACACCGCGTGAAGGGGTCCAGCCCGGACTCCAGTAGCAGGCGAATCAGCGTCGACTCGTCTGTCACCATCTTGGACGAGTGCAGCAGCACCGGCGCCTCCATCACCGCCAGCGTCACGCTGTCTCTGAACTCTTCCGGGACCTCCTCCGATGATTCCTGATACGGCACTGGGAAATGATGAAAGAAAATATTGGAATCGGCTGCCTTCTTCCCAAGGGAAGATAGATACTGTGCGTGGTCAAGTCGCAGAACCTGATAGACCGAACTAAATATTTCTGATTCACGTATGCTTTTGTAAGTACTATCAAAGAGGTCCGCAAAAAACTTGTATCTGTTTCCTTCAATATCTTCTGAGGTCAAGCCAATTGTAACAAATGACACTGTTATGGCAACTAGGGTATCTGCAACGACCTTAGCCAGGCCAGGAGCTCGATAAGCCTTCCTGAGTTTCCGTAAATCGACAAACTCCATATACAAATGAATAACATGCTCGGTCATATATAACCTCTTCTTTCCTATTAAATTTAGGGATTCCTCCGCCATTTGTTTTAAGACCTTCATTAGATTGTAGAGTAAGGATACTTCTGGTCCGACATTTATTCTTGTTAACTGGTCAACTGCTGCATCACCAATACCATCAAGGTGGCCATATTCATCAAGGGTGACTAACATATCTTTAAGTTCATGAAGTAATATTGGAGCTTCATCATCTGTACATAAATGATCGCGATCCATATATTTTCCGTTGATCACAAGGCCTGCAGCTGCTTGCATTCCCGAGGCGGCATCCTGTAAGAAAGTCTCTGGCCAAATGTGGATTAAGTGAACCATTCTCAGACGCAGGTACGGGTTAGGGCACATCTCTGGGTCTGCGAACATTGTTAGTATCCAGGGCTTCACGACAGACTCGAGTGCGCTTAAATTGATGTCATTATCAGGCTCACAAGATGGTGCTAGGTCAATAATTCCCCAAAGGACATCTTCCCATTGCCCCGTCATCTTGACCGACGTCGTACGCATGGAGAGAGTTAATGCGCACAAAATTCCAAGTTGTACGCTGCTAGTGAATAACATCGTAGAATCGTTATTATGCAAGTCATTAAGAATGGCTTTTGATTTGTCAATAAATTCTAACATTTTGTCACCAGAAAATCCTTCACCGAGGTTCATTACGTCGACTAAGATCGATAGTGGAAGACTAGGAAAATAATCATCTGCAGCAGTGGTATCCATTGTCTCGGAACGTGTGACAGACTGACAGTAGAAATTGTTCCAACACGCAACCAACTGCAAATGAATAACTAACTCTTGTTTGGAAGTTAATATATAGGTCGCGCTAGGACGAGGTGACGTGACATGCCTGGAGATTGAGGTACATGTGCTGGCTGCTTCACGCTGCCTCACTTGTTATTAATTAAAAATAAGTTTCTAGAATACAAATTATAAAAACAAACCTATTACCTTACTTCGAAAATTTGCACATAAATTTGAACTCTTTTGGCTTTAAATTTCGGATATTATTTAGTATCAGGAACTAATCTATGTTTTCAAGGCAAGTGATCTATTTTATGTTCTTTTGCAAAAAAATCAGAATAAAGGTAACGGTAGAAGACCTATTGGCCCATACGAGGCCACTCCTATTTAAAACCACCTAATCTCATTCATATATATGTCCAACCTACGCTTGAAACAATTAAGGGACCCTACTCTTATTATGTTACGCAGTAATTGATTCCACAAATCAACAACCGTGTTACCGAACCAGTATTTACCCAGGTTTTTCCGAAATATAAACCTATCCAGTTTATACCCAATGTTTCGAGTTCTGTATCGTGATGATACTTTTAATACCCAATTAATATTCCCTTTGTTATGTCCATTAGCTCTCTTGTAACCCTCAATAGGAACATAAGAACAAAGGTAACTGCAGAAGGCCTATTGGCCCATACGAGACAGCTCCTATTTATAAGAACATAAGAACAAAGGTAACTGCAGATGGCCTATTGGCCCATACGAGGCAGCTCCTATTTATAACCACCCAATCCCACTCATATACATGTCCAACCCACGCTTGAAACAATCGAGAGACCCAACCTCCATCACGTTACGCGGCAATTGGTTCCACAAATCAACAAAAACCGGTTGTTGACTTGTGGAACTAATTACCACATAATGTGGTGGAGGAGGGGTCCCTCGATTGTTTCAAACGTGGGTTGGATATGTATATGAGTGGGATTGGGTGATAATATATAGGAGCCTTGGATGGGCTCCTAGTGCAACGATTTTCGGCCTCGGGTAAGGTATGCGACGTTCTGTTAGGAGGACAATCACTTGTCTAGTGAAAGACGTCTACCGAGGGGAGAGATAATTAGTATGTGTGTTCCGACAATAACATGTAAAATAGCACCATTGAGTACTACTGCTCCCTCATCCGAATCAAGAACTTCCGATATACAATGAAATCACAATAATGTGACATGTTTGAGAAACTTTTTGCAGCCGGACAACGGAATCGAAGCTGAATCCTAACCCATTGACTACGATATGCTAAAAGTTGCACAACCTGGAGTCCAACAGAAAAATATGAATTTAAAATATTTAAACTTTAAGCCACACTGGTCTGAGGCCGCGTTGATCTCGCTCTTCGTCTCCTCATATAAGCAGCTAGACCTCTGAATGTACAAATATTCACGAACTACTGATGGTAAGTTATCTGGAATAATGTCTACTCTCAATTTAGTGTTTCTCTACACACACAACTTGTTTTTCAACATATACTAAATAAGTATCAACGCTGACTTTGACGACAGCATTGGTCATTCGTTGAGCTTAACAAGTACTGTATATTTCCCGGATTCATGAAGCAATTCCGCAAGCACTTACGAACCTGTACATCTTTTCTCAATCTTTGGCGGCTTTGTTTACAATTATTAAAGAGTTAATGAGCACCGAAGCACCAGGAGGCTGTTTATAACAATAACAACAAGTATATCGTCTAACGATCATTGGTGCGGTGGTCACGGTACTGTGTACGTTTAGGGGTGATCCTGGACGGCATGGGTTCGAATCCTGGCCGGGTCAGAGTTCTTAGTGATATATATATATATATATATATATATATATATATATATATATATATATATATATATATATATATATATATATATATATATATATATATATATATATATATATATATATATTTATATATATATATATATATATATGTGTCTGAATAATACAGGCAAAGCTTATAGGGTAAATCTTTTCAACTTATTAAAAACTTTATCACCACTTCCCTATATCTATGACGTGATCATCTAGAACGCGGCCCCCTTCGCCAGAGACGACCTCCTTATATATAGCCTAATATAGTTTTGTTGTTGGGATTAAAGAGGCTTATCAACTGCGGGAGGCTAGCTAGTTCAAGTTTTCTAATTAGGAAGCATACTTTAATCAATTCCTGAGGCCTATTGAGCGTATTGGCACGCTCTCAGAGCGCACGTGCACGATAATGGAGATGCAACGAACTAATTTACTGGTACAAGAACATTTTTATCCAAGAACGAATGTGTATGAAACATGCCGATTTTGACGAGTTGTGGCATTGAAACGAGACCGTTCTACATACTGAGTGTAAAGAACAGATAGATTCCCAAATTATTTGATGTATTAATCAAATTTATTAATAATTAATACAAATTATTCAATTTATGTTTTGATCTCAATTAGTTTTAAGTTTTAGTCTAAGTGTTTTTCCCTATATCTTGACCGAAACGCTAAAGCCAGGCTAGGTCATTCTAATATCAGGCTATATTCAATAACAATATTCACTTGCTACTTTCTCCCACCACCATCAGCTGTGAATAGACAAAGTGCATATCAAAAGCTTTTGTAAAGGGAAAGGGAAAAAAATACAAACAAATTAATACAGGTGGAAGCTGGAAATGCCAATTAGTCAAAGAAATATAATGACATACTCGTATCCTGTACTGGGTGGTCTAGTAGCAATGGGTATAAATTGAGTAACATTAGATTTAGAAAAGAATTACGGGCACCTGGCATCTCTTGGATGGCTAAATCCTAATCAGTCCCAGTGGATCTTCCTTCTGCTACTTTGGCTCTGTGCCACTTGATGGTTGGGAGTATTTTCCTCTTGATTTGCTCCAATCCCCAACTGTCCAACTGGTTGGGCACCTTTCCTTTTCCTAAACTGCCTAACTGTTTGGGCACCTTTCACCTTTCCTCCCGTCCAATCCCAAATCCTGACCCCCTCCCCCGTTCCAAGTGCTATATAGTGGCACTTTCCATATCCAGTCAACACAGAGATAATATACAACTCCTCGCAGAAATCCAGCATATAGGAAAAGAAGCCATAATCTAAGACTGTTAATCACCCTAGATTGGATACGAAGTTACATTGGCATAGATCGTAATGAAAAGGCAAACTCACTAGCAAAAACTGCGACTGCTCTTACTGTTGTACAGGTTCAAATACCTCCAAGTTTTTCACAGAGCAAATCAAGAAGAAAATACGCCCAACTATAAAATGTCGCCAGAGACCCAAAGTAGAGGAAGGAAGATCCACTGCGATATGGTACGAACAAGCCACTGGGTTATACTGTTTGAAGCCTGAGAAAAAAATATACAGAGACATTGCAGTAGCCATACATTCCACAACGACTACAATGATTAGAAAAGCTGTTAAGGAATGGGACTCACTAGTGAACATTCTGCACCCACATCCGCCACTAATATAATGTTAATAAAACAGAAAAAGGGGGAAACACCACCTCCATTTAATACTTTGACCCAAATATCAGTTATCGCGAATAACCGAACTCAATTACGGGCTCACAACAGCTCCTGCTTCATGGTCATTTCGTTCTGAATAGCTAAATCTACAACAACAACAACGTTTTCTCACTGATAGTGCCCTTCCCTTCCATACCCTTGGCTTTCAATTGAGCAAAAATATGCTTTACATTTATCTCCAGTTCGAAGAACATTTCAGCATGACAATGATTAGAATTTGTAATTGTGGATTCAAGCAGGTATAATTAATTCCAATAAGTCGTTATTGGGGATCCAAATTTTATTTTTTTCACAAATTTCATCAATGATTCTGGCAGATAATTTCATAACAAATGGATATAAAAATTGATAAAATTATTGTCCAAAAACAGGTGAGAATAAACTCTTAATGAATTGTTGTTTACATTTATTAAAAGAAAATTTAACATCTCATTCATATTTAAGTTACAAGATATATAAAAAAATTGAACAAATTTAGTGCAGAGGCCTCTCTTAAATTCAGTAAACTTCATTACCATGTCAGAATAAAACTGCAGAAGTAGCAGGCGATTTGAATATTTTCAGTGTTGAATATGTCTATCAATTATATTATTCCACAAGTTTGGTAGTTTCCTTCCATGCAAGGATGTCCGCCTGGAGTTGGGGAAGACGACTATAGGAGCCCTGGTCTAGAGGACACCGCGTGAAGGGGTCCAGCCCGGACTCCAGTAGCAGGCGAATCAGCGTCGACTCGTCTGTCACCATCTTGGACGAGTGCAGCAGCACCGGCGCCTCCATCACCGCCAGCGTCACGCTGTCTCTGAACTCTTCCGGGACCTCCTCCGATGATTCCTGATACGGCACTGGGAAATGATGAAAGAAAATATTGGAATCGGCTGCCTTCTTCCCAAGGGAAGATAGATACTGTGCGTGGTCAAGTCGCAGAACCTGATAGACCGAACTAAATATTTCTGATTCACGTATGCTTTTGTAAGTACTATCAAAGAGGTCCGCAAAAAACTTGTATCTGTTTCCTTCAATATCTTCTGAGGTCAAGCCAATTGTAACAAATGACACTGTTATGGCAACTAGGGTATCTGCAACGACCTTAGCCAGGCCAGGAGCTCGATAAGCCTTCCTGAGTTTCCGTAAATCGACAAACTCCATATACAAATGAATAACATGCTCGGTCATATATAACCTCTTCTTTCCTATTAAATTTAGGGATTCCTCCGCCATTTGTTTTAAGACCTTCATTAGATTGTAGAGTAAGGATACTTCTGGTCCGACATTTATTCTTGTTAACTGGTCAACTGCTGCATCACCAATACCATCAAGGTGGCCATATTCATCAAGGGTGACTAACATATCTTTAAGTTCATGAAGTAATATTGGAGCTTCATCATCTGTACATAAATGATCGCGATTCATATATTTTCCGTTGATCACAAGGCCTGCAGCTGCTTGCATTCCCGAAGCGGCATCCTGTAAGAAAGTCTCTGGCCAAATGTGGATTAAGTGAACCATTCTCAGACGCAGGTACGGGTTAGGGCACATCTCTGGGTCTGCGAACATTGTTAGTATCCAGGGCTTCACGACAGATTCGAGTGCGCTTAAAAGAAAATTTAACATCTCATTCATATTTAAGTTACAAGATATATAAAAAAATTGAACAAATTTAGTGCAGAGGCCTCTCTTAAATTCAGTAAACTTCATTACCATGTCAGAATTAAACTGCAGAAGTAGCAGGCGATTTGAATATTTTCAGTGTTGAATATGTCTATCAATTATATTATTCCACAAGTTTGGTAGTTTCCTTCCATGCAAGGATGTCCGCCTGGAGTTGGGGAAGACGACTATAGGAGCCCTGGTCTAGAGGACACCGCGTGAAGGGGTCCAGCCCGGACTCCAGTAGCAGGCGAATCAGCGTCGACTCGTCTGTCACCATCTTGGACGAGTGCAGCAGCACCGGCGCCTCCATCACCGCCAGCGTCACGCTGTCTCTGAACTCTTCAGGGACCTCCTCCGATGATTCCTGATACGGCACTGGGAAATGATGAAAGAAAATATTGGAATCGGCTGCCTTCTTCCCAAGGGAAGATAGATACTGTGCGTGGTCAAGTCGCAGAACCTGATAGACCGAACTAAATATTTCTGATTCACGTATGCTTTTGTAAGTACTATCAAAGAGGTCCGCAAAAAACTTGTATCTGTTTCCTTCAATATCTTCTGAGGTCAAGCCAATTGTAACAAATGACACTGTTATGGCAACTAGGGTATCTGCAACGACCTTAGCCAGGCCAGGAGCTCGATAAGCCTTCCTGAGTTTCCGTAAATCGACAAACTCCATATACAAATGAATAACATGCTCGGTCATATATAACCTCTTCTTTCCTATTAAATTTAGGGATTCCTCCGCCATTTGTTTTAAGACCTTCATTAGATTGTAGAGTAAGGATACTTCTGGTCCGACATTTATTCTTGTTAACTGGTCAACTGCTGCATCACCAATACCATCAAGGTGGCCATATTCATCAAGGGTGACTAACATATCTTTAAGTTCATGAAGTAATATTGGAGCTTCATCATCTGTACATAAATGATCGCGATCCATATATTTTCCGTTGATCACAAGGCCTGCAGCTGCTTGCATTCCCGAGGCGGCATCCTGTAAGAAAGTCTCTGGCCAAATGTGGATTAAGTGAACCATTCTCAGACGCAGGTACTGGGTTAGGGCACATCTCTGGGTCTGCGAACATTGTTAGTATCCAGGGCTTCACGACAGACTCGAGTGCGCTTAAATTGATGTCATTATCAGGCTCACAAGATGGTGCTAGGTCAATAATTCCCCAAAGGACATCTTCCCATTGCCCCGTCATCTTGACCGACGTCGTACGCATGGAGAGAGTTAATGCGCACAAAATTCCAAGTTGTACGCTGCTAGTGAATAACATCGTAGAATCGTTATTATGCAAGTCATTAAGAATAGCTTTTGATTTGTCAATAAATTCTAACATTTTGTCGCCAGAAAATCCTTCACCGAGGTTCATTACGTCGACTAAGATCGATAGTGGAAGACTAGGAAAATAATCATCTGCAGCAGTGGAATCCATTGTCTCGGAACGTGTGACAGACTGACAGTAGAAATTGTTCCAACACGCAACCAACTGCAAATGAATAACTAACTCTTGTTTGGAAGTTAATATATAGGTCGCGCTAGGACGAGGTGACGTGACATGCCTGGAGATTGAGGTACATGTGCTGGCTGCTTCACGCTGCCTCACTTGTTATTAATTAAAAATAAGTTTCTAGAATACAAATTATAAAAACAAACCTATTACCTTACTTCGAAAATTTGCACATAAATTTGAACTCTTTTGGCTTTAAATTTCGGATATTATTTAGTATCAGGAACTAATCTATGTTTTCAAGGCAAGTGATCTATTTTATGTTCTTTTGCAAAAAAATCAGAATAAAGGTAACGGTAGAAGACCTATTGGCCCATACGAGGCCACTCCTATTTAAAACCACCTAATCTCATTCATATATATGTCCAACCTACGCTTGAAACAATTAAGGGACCCTACTCTTATTATGTTACGCAGTAATTGATTCCACAAATCAACAACCGTGTTACCGAACCAGTATTTACCCAGGTTTTTCCGAAATATAAACCTATCCAGTTTATACCCAATGTTTCGAGTTCTGTATCGTGATGATACTTTTAATACCCAATTAATATTCCCTTTGTTATGTCCATTAGCTCTCTTGTAACCCTCAATAGGAACATAAGAACAAAGGTAACTGCAGAAGGCCTATTGGCCCATACGAGACAGCTCCTATTTATAAGAACATAAGAACAAAGGTAACTGCAGATGGCCTAGTGGCCCATACGAGGCAGCTCCTATTTATAACCACCCAATCCCACTCATATACATGTCCAACCCACGCTTGAAACAATCGAGAGACCCAACCTCCATCACGTTACGCGGCAATTGGTTCCACAAATCAACAAAAACCGGTTGTTGACTTGTGGAACTAATTACCACATAATGTGGTGGAGGAGGGGTCCCTCGATTGTTTCAAACGTGGGTTGGATATGTATATGAGTGGGATTGGGTGATAATATATAGGAGCCTTGGATGGGCTCCTAGTGCAACGATTTTCGGCCTCGGGTAAGGTATGCGACGTTCTGTTAGGAGGACAATCACTTGTCTAGTGAAAGACGTCTACCGAGGGGAGAGATAATTAGTATGTGTGTTCCGACAATAACATGTAAAATAGCACCATTGAGTACTACTGCTCCCTCATCCGAATCAAGAACTTCCGATATACAATGAAATCACAATAATGTGACATGTTTGAGAAACTTTTTGCAGCCGGACAACGGAATCGAAGCTGAATCCTAACCCATTGACTACGATATGCTAAAAGTTGCACAACCTGGAGTCCAACAGAAAAATATGAATTTAAAATATTTAAACTTTAAGCCACACTGGTCTGAGGCCGCGTTGATCTCGCTCTTCGTCTCCTCATATAAGCAGCTAGACCTCTGAATGTACAAATATTCACGAACTACTGATGGTAAGTTATCTGGAATAATGTCTACTCTCAATTTAGTGTTTCTCTACACACACAACTTGTTTTTCAACATATACTCAATAAGTATCAACGCTGACTTTGACGACAGCATTGGTCATTCGTTGAGCTTAACAAGTACTGTATATTTCCCGGATTCATGAAGCAATTCCGCAAGCACTTACGAACCTGTACATCTTTTCTCAATCTTTGGCGGCTTTGTTTACAATTATTAAAGAGTTAATGAGCACCGAAGCACCAGGAGGCTGTTTATAACAATAACAACAAGTATATCGTCTAACGATCATTGGTGCGGTGGTCACGGTACTGTGTACGTTTAGGGGTGATCCTGGACGGCATGGGTTCGAATCCTGGCCGGGTCAGAGTTCTTAGTGATATATTTGTGTCTGAATAATACAGGCAAAGCTTATAGGGTAAATCTTTTCAACTTATTAAAAACTTTATCACCACTTCCCTATATCTATGACGTGATCATCTAGAACGCGGCCCCCTTCGCCAGAGACGACCTCCTTATATATAGCCTAATATAGTTTTGTTGTTGGGATTAAAGAGGCTTATCAACTGCGGGAGGCTAGCTAGTTCAAGTTTTCTAATTAGGAAGCATACTTTAATCAATTCCTGAGGCCTATTGAGCGTATTGGCACGCTCTCAGAGCGCACGTGCACGATAATGGAGATGCAACGAACTAATTTACTGGTACAAGAACATTTTTATCCAAGAACGAATGTGTATGAAACATGCCGGTTTTGACGAGTTGTGGCATTGAAACGAGACCGTTCTACATACTGAGTGTAAAGAACAGATAGATTCCCAAATTATTTGATGTATTAATCAAATTTATTAATAATTAATACAAATTATTCAATTTATGTTTTGATCTCAATTAGTTTTAAGTTTTAGTCTAAGTGTTTTTCCCTATATCTTGACCGAAACGCTAAAGCCAGGCTAGGTCATTCTAATATCAGGCTATATTCAATAACAATATTCACTTGCTACTTTCTCCCACCACCATCAGCTGTGAATAGACAAAGTGCATATCAAAAGCTTTTGTAAAGAGAAAGGGAAAAAAATACAAACAAATTAATACAGGTGGAAGCTGGAAATGCCAATTAGTCAAAGAAATATAATGACATACTCGTATCCTGTACTGGGTGGTCTAGTAGCAATGGGTATAAATTGAGTAACATTAGATTTAGAAAAGAATTACGGGCACCTGGCATCTCTTGGATGGCTAAATCCTAATCAGTCCCAGTGGATCTTCCTTCTGCTACTTTGGCTCTGTGCCACTTGATGGTTGGGAGTACTTTCCTCTTGATTTGCTCCAATCCCCAACTGTCCAACTGGTTGGGCACCTTTCCTTTTCCTAAACTGCCTAACTGTTTGGGCACCTTTCACCTTTCCTCCCGTCCAATCCCAAATCCTGACCCCCTCCCCCGTTCCAAGTGCTATATAGTGGCACTTTCCATATCCAGTCAACACAGAGATAATATACAACTCCTCGCAGAAATCCAGCATATAGGAAAAGAAGCCATAATCTAAGACTGTTAATCACCCTAGATTGGATACGAAGTTACATTGGCATAGATCGTAATGAAAAGGCAAACTCACTAGCAAAAACTGCGACTGCTCTTACTGTTGTACAGGTTCAAATACCTCCAAGTTTTTCACAGAGCAAATCAAGAAGAAAATACGCCCAACTATAAAATGTCGCCAGAGACCCAAAGTAGAGGAAGGAAGATCCACTGCGATATGGTACGAACAAGCCACTGGGTTATACTGTTTGAAGCCTGAGAAAAAAATATACAGAGACATTGCAGTAGCCATACATTCCACAACGACTACAATGATTAGAAAAGCTGTTAAGGAATGGGACTCACTAGTGAACATTCTGCACCCACATCCGCCACTAATATAATGTTAATAAAACAGAAAAAGGGGGAAACACCACCTCCATTTAATACTTTGACCCAAATATCAGTTATCGCGAATAACCGAACTCAATTACGGGCTCACAACAGCTCCTGCTACATGGTCATTTCGTTCTGAATAGCTAAATCTACAACAACAACAACGTTTTCTCACTGATAGTGCCCTTCCCTTCCATACCCTTGGCTTTCAATTGAGCAAAAATATGCTTTACATTTATCTCCAGTTCGAAGAACATTTCAGCATGACAATGATTAGAATTTGTAATTGTGGATTCAAGCAGGTATAATTAATTCCAATAAGTCGTTATTGGGGATCCAAATTTTATTTTTTTCACAAATTTCATCAATGATTCTGGCAGATAATATCATAACAAATGGATATAAAAATTGATAAAATTATTGTCCAAAAACAGGTGAGAATAAACTCTTAATGAATTGTTGTTTACATTTATTAAAAGAAAATTAACCATCTCATTCATATTTAAGTTACAAGATATATAAAAAAATTGAACAAATTTAGTGCAGAGGCCTCTCTTAAATTCAGTAAACTTCATTACCATGTCAGAATAAAACTGCAGAAGTAGCAGGCGATTTGAATATTTTCAGTGTTGAATATGTCTATCAATTATATTATTCCACAAGTTTGGTAGTTTCCTTCCATGCAAGGATGTCCGCCTGGAGTTGGGGAAGACGACTATAGGAGCCCTGGTCTAGAGGACACCGCGTGAAGGGGTCCAGCCCGGACTCCAGTAGCAGGCGAATCAGCGTCGACTCGTCTGTCACCATCTTGGACGAGTGCAGCAGCACCGGCGCCTCCATCACCGCCAGCGTCACGCTGTCTCTGAACTCTTCCGGGACCTCCTCCGATGATTCCTGATACGGCACTGGGAAATGATGAAAGAAAATATTGGAATCGGCTGCCTTCTTCCCAAGGGAAGATAGATACTGTGCGTGGTCAAGTCGCAGAACCTGATAGACCGAACTAAATATTTCTGATTCACGTATGCTTTTGTAAGTACTATCAAAGAGGTCCGCAAAAAACTTGTATCTGTTTCCTTCAATATCTTCTGAGGTCAAGCCAATTGTAACAAATGACACTGTTATGGCAACTAGGGTATCTGCAACGACCTTAGCCAGGCCAGGAGCTCGATAAGCCTTCCTGAGTTTCCGTAAATCGACAAACTCCATATACAAATGAATAACATGCTCGGTCATATATAACCTCTTCTTTCCTATTAAATTTAGGAGATTCCTCCGCCATTTGTTTTAAGACCTTCATTAGATTGTAGAGTAAGGATACTTCTGGTCCGACATTTATTCTTGTTAACTGGTCAACTGCTGCATCACCAATACCATCAAGGTGGCCATATTCATCAAGGGTGACTAACATATCTTTAAGTTCATGAAGTAATATTGGAGCTTCATCATCTGTACATAAATGATCGCGATTCATATATTTTCCGTTGATCACAAGGCCTGCAGCTGCTTGCATTCCCGAAGCGGCATCCTGTAAGAAAGTCTCTGGCCAAATGTGGATTAAGTGAACCATTCTCAGACGCAGGTACGGGTTAGGGCACATCTCTGGGTCTGCGAACATTGTTAGTATCCAGGGCTTCACGACAGATTCGAGTGCGCTTAAAAGAAAATTTAACATCTCATTCATATTTAAGTTACAAGATATATCAAAAAATTGAACAAATTTAGTGCAGAGGCCTCTCTTAAATTCAGTAAACTTCATTACCATGTCAGAATTAAACTGCAGAAGTAGCAGGCGATTTGAATATTTTCAGTGTTGAATATGTCTATCAATTATATTATTCCACAAGTTTGGTAGTTTCCTTCCATGCAAGGATGTCCGCCTGGAGTTGGGGAAGACGACTATAGGAGCCCTGGTCTAGAGGACACCGCGTGAAGGGGTCCAGCCCGGACTCCAGTAGCAGGCGAATCAGCGTCGACTCGTCTGTCACCATCTTGGACGAGTGCAGCAGCACCGGCGCCTCCATCACCGCCAGCGTCACGCTGTCTCTGAACTCTTCCGGGACCTCCTCCGATGATTCCTGATACGGCACTGGGAAATGATGAAAGAAAATATTGGAATCGGCTGCCTTCTTCCCAAGGGAAGATAGATACTGTGCGTGGTCAAGTCGCAGAACCTGATAGACCGAACTAAATATTTCTGATTCACGTATGCTTTTGTAAGTACTATCAAAGAGGTCCGCAAAAAACTTGTATCTGTTTCCTTCAATATCTTCTGAGGTCAAGCCAATTGTAACAAATGACACTGTTATGGCAACTAGGGTATCTGCAACGACCTTAGCCAGGCCAGGAGCTCGATAAGCCTTCCTGAGTTTCCGTAAATCGACAAACTCCATATACAAATGAATAACATGCTCGGTCATATATAACCTCTTCTTTCCTATTAAATTTAGGGATTCCTCCGCCATTTGTTTTAAGACCTTCATTAGATTGTAGAGTAAGGATACTTCTGGTCCGACATTTATTCTTGTTAACTGGTCAACTGCTGCATCACCAATACCATCAAGGTGGCCATATTCATCAAGGGTGACTAACATATCTTTAAGTTCATGAAGTAATATTGGAGCTTCATCATCTGTACATAAATGATCGCGATCCATATATTTTCCGTTGATCACAAGGCCTGCAGCTGCTTGCATTCCCGAGGCGGCATCCTGTAAGAAAGTCTCTGGCCAAATGTGGATTAAGTGAACCATTCTCAGACGCAGGTACGGGTTAGGGCACATCTCTGGGTCTGCGAACATTGTTAGTATCCAGGGCTTCACGACAGACTCGAGTGCGCTTAAATTGATGTCATTATCAGGCTCACAAGATGGTGCTAGGTCAATAATTCCCCAAAGGACATCTTCCCATTGCCCCGTCATCTTGACCGACGTCGTACGCATGGAGAGAGTTAATGCGCACAAAATTCCAAGTTGTACGCTGCTAGTGAATAACATCGTAGAATCGTTATTATGCAAGTCATTAAGAATGGCTTTTGATTTGTCAATAAATTCTAACATTTTGTCGCCAGAAAATCCTTCACCGAGGTTCATTACGTCGACTAAGATCGATAGTGGAAGACTAGGAAAATAATCATCTGCAGCAGTGGTATCCATTGTCTCGGAACGTGTGACAGACTGACAGTAGAAATTGTTCCATCACGCAACCAACTGCAAATGAATAACTAACTCTTGTTTGGAAGTTAATATATAGGTCGCGCTAGGACGAGGTGACGTGACATGCCTGGAGATTGAGGTACATGTGCTGGCTGCTTCACGCTGCCTCACTTGTTTTGAATTAAAAATAAGTTTCTAGAATACAAATTATAAAAACAAACCTATTACCTTACTTCGAAAATTTGCACATAAATTTGAACTCTTTTGGCTTTAAATTTCGGATGATATTTATTATCAGGAACTAATCTATGTTTTCAAGGCAAGTGATCTATTTTATGTTCTTTTGCAAAAAAATAAGAATAAAGGTAACGGTAGAAGACCTATTGGCCCATACGAGGCCGCTCCTATTTAAAACCACCTAATCTCATTCATATATATGTCCAACCTACGCTTGAAACAATCAAGGGACCCTACTCTTATTATGTTACGCAGTAATTGATTCCACAAATCAACAACCGTGTTACCGAACCAGTATTAACCCAGGTTTTTCCGAAATATAAACTTATTCAGTTTATACCCAATGTTTCGAGTTCTGTATCGTGATGATACTTTTAATACCCAATTAATATTCCCTTTGTTATGTCCAATAGCTCTCTTGTAACCCTCAATAGGAACATAAGAACAAAGGTAACTGCAGAAGGCCTATTGGCCCATACGAGACAGCTCCTATTTATAAGAACATAAGAACAAAGGTAACTGCAGATGGCCTATTGGCCCATACGAGGCAGCTCCTATTTATAACCACCCAATCCCACTCATATACATGTCCAACCCACGCTTGAAACAATCGAGAGACCCAACCTCCATCACGTTACGCGGCAATTGGTTCCAAAAATCAACAAAAACCGGTTGTTGACTTGTGGAACTAATTACCACATAATGTGGTGGAGGAGGGGTCCCTCGATTGTTTCAAACGTGGGTTGGATATGTATATGAGTGGGATTGGGTGATAATATATAGGAGCCTTGGATGGGCTCCTAGTGCAACGATTTTCGGCCTCGGGTAAAGTATGCGACGTTCTGTTAGGAGGACAATCACTTGTCTAGTGAAAGACGTCTACCGAGGGGAGAGATAATTAGTATGTGTGTTCCGACAATAACATGTAAAATAGCACCATTGAGTACTACTGCTCCCTCATCCGAATCAAGAACTTCCGATATACAATGAAATCACAATAATGTGACATGTTTAAGAAACTTTTTGCAGCCGGACAACGGAATCGAAGCTGAATCTTAACCCATTGACTACGATATGCTAAAAGTTGCACAACCTGGAGTCCAACAGATAAATATGAATTTAAAATATTTAAACTTTAAGCCACACTGGTCTGATGCCGCGTCGATCTCGCTCTTCGTCTCCTCATATAAGCAGCTAGACCTCTGAATGTATAAATATTCACGAACTACTGATGGTAAGTTATCTGGAATAATGTCTACTCTCAATTTAGTGTTTCTCTACACACACCACTTGTTTTTCAACATATACTCAATAAGTATCAACGCTGACTTTGACGACAGCATTGGTCATTCGTTGAGCTTAACAAGTACTGTATATTTCCCGGATTCATGAAGCAATTCCGCAAGCACTTACGAACCTGTACATCTTTTCTCAATCTTTGGCGGCTTTGTTTACAATTATTAAAGAGTTAATGAGCACCGAAGCACCAGGAGGCTGTTTCTAACAATAACAACAAGTATATCGTCTAACGATCATTGGTGCGGTGGTCACGGTACTGTGTACGTTTAGGGGTGATCCTGGACGGCATGGGTTCGAATCCTGGCCGGGTCAAAGAGTTCTTAGTGATATATATATATATATATATATATATATATATATATATATATATATATATATATATATATATATATATATATATATATATATATATATATATATATATATATATATATATATATATATATATATATTTGTGTCTGAATAATACAGGCAAAGCTTATAGGGTAAATCTTTTCAAGTTATTAAAAACTTTATCACCACTTCCCTATATCTATGACGTGATCATCTAGAACGCGGCCCCCTTCGCCAGAGACGACCTCCTTATATGTAGCCTAATATAGTTTTGTTGTTGGGATTAAAGAGGCTTATCAACTGCGGGAGGCTAGCTAGTTCAAGTTTTCTAATTAGGAAGCATACTATAATCAATTCCTGAGGCCTATTGAGCGTATTGGCACGCTCTCAGAGCGCACGTGCACGATAATGGAGATGCAACTAACTAATTTACTGGTACAAGAACATTTTTATCCAAGAACGAATGTGTATGAAACATGCCGATTTTGACGAGTTGTGGCATTGAAACGAGACCGTTCTACATACTGAGTGTAAAGAACAGATAGATTCCCAAAATATTTGATGTATTAATCAAATTTATTAATAATTAATACAAATTATTCAATTTATGTTTTGATCTAAATTAGTTTTAAGTTTTAGTCTAAGTGTTTTTCCCTATATCTTGACCGAAACGCTAAAGCCAGGCTAGGTCATTCTAATACCAGGCTATATTCAATAACAATATTCACTTGCTACTTTCTCCCACCACCATCAGCTGTGAATAGACAAAGTGCATATCAAAAGCATTTGTAAAGTGAAAGGGAAAAAAATACAAACAAATGAATACAGGTGGAAGCTGGAAATGCCAATTAGTCAAAGAAATATAATGACATACTCGTATCCTGTACTGGGTGGTCTAGTAGCAATGGGTATAAATTGAGTAACATTAGATTTAGAAAAGAATTACGGGCACCTGGCATCTCTTGGATGGCTAAATCCTAATCAGTCCCAGTGGATCTTCCTTCTGCTACTTTGGCTCTGTGCCACTTGATGGTTGGGAGTATTTTCCTCTTGATTTGCTCCAATCCCCAACTGTCCAACTGGTTGGGCACCTTTCCTTTTCCTAAACTGCCTAACTGTTTGGGCACCTTTCACCTTTCCTCCCGTCCAATCCCAAATCCTGACCCCCTCCCCCGTTCCAAGTGCTATATACTGGCACTTTCCATATCCAGTCAACACAGAGATAATAAACAACTCCTCGCAGAAATCCAACATATAGGAAAGGAAGCCATAATCTAAGACTGTTAATCACCCTAGATTGGATACCAAGTTACATTGGCATAGATCGTAATGAAAAGGCAAACTCACTAGCAAAAACTGCGACTGCTCTTACTGTTGTACAGGTTCAAATACCTCCAAGTTTTTCACAGAGCAAATCAAGAAGAAAATACGCCCAACTATAAAAAGTCGCCAGAGACCCAAAGTAGAGGAAGGAAGATCCACTGCGATATGGTACGAACAAGCCACTGGGTTATACTGTTTGAAGCCTGAAAAAAAAATATACAGAGACATTGCAGTAGCCATACATTCCACAACGACTACAATGATTAGAAAAGCTGTTAAGGAATGGGACTCACTAGTGAACATTCTGCACCCACATCCGCCACTAATATAATGTTAATAAAACAGAAAAAGGGGGAAACACCACCTCCATTTAATACTTTGACCCAAATATCAGTTATCGCGAATAACCGAACTCAATTACGGGCTCACAACAGCTCCTGCTACATGGTCATTTCGTTCTGAATAGCTAAATCTACAACAACAACAACGTTTTCTCACTGATAGTGCCCTTCCCTTCCATACCCTTGGATTTCAATTGAGCAAAAATATGCTTTACATTTATCCCCAGTTCGAAGAACATTTCAGCATGACAATGATTAGAATTTGTAATTATGGATTCAAGCAGGTATAATTAATTCCAATAAGTCGTTATTGGGGATCCAAATTTAATTTTTTTCACAAATTTCATCAATGATTCTGGCAGATAATTTCATAACAAATGGATATAAAAATTGATAAAATTATTGTACAAAAACAGGTGAGAATAAACTCTTAATGAATTGTTGTTTACATTTATTAAAAGAAAATTTAACATCTCATTCATATTTAAGTTACAAGATATATAAAAAAATTGAACAAATTTAGTGCAGAGGCCTCTCTTAAATTCAGTAAACTTCATTACCATGTCAGAATTAAACTGCAGAAGTAGCAGGCGATTTGAATATTTTCAGTGTTGAATATGTCTATCAATTATATTATTCCACAAGTTTGGTAGTTTCCTTCCATGCAAGGATGTCCGCCTGGAGTTGGGGAAGACGACTATAGGAGCCCTGGTCTAGAGGACACCGCGTGAAGGGGTCCAGCCCGGACTCCAGTAGCAGGCGAATCAGCGTCGACTCGTCTGTCACCATCTTGGACGAGTGCAGCAGCACCGGCGCCTCCATCACCGCCAGCGTCACGCTGTCTCTGAACTCTTCCGGGACCTCCTCCGATGATTCCTGATACGGCACTGGGAAATGATGAAAGAAAATATTGGAATCGGCTGCCTTCTTCCCAAGGGAAGATAGATACTGTGCGTGGTCAAGTCGCAGAACCTGATAGACCGAACTAAATATTTCTGATTCACGTATGCTTTTGTAAGTACTATCAAAGAGGTCCGCAAAAAACTTGTATCTGTTTCCTTCAATATCTTCTGAGGTCAAGCCAATTGTAACAAATGACACTGTTATGGCAACTAGGGTATCTGCAACGACCTTAGCCAGGCCAGGAGCTCGATAAGCCTTCCTGAGTTTCCGTAAATCGACAAACTCCATATACAAATGAATAACATGCTCGGTCATATATAACCTCTTCTTTCCTATTAAATTTAGGGATTCCTCCGCCATTTGTTTTAAGACCTTCATTAGATTGTAGAGTAAGGATACTTCTGGTCCGACATTTATTCTTGTTAACTGGTCAACTGCTGCATCACCAATACCATCAAGGTGGCCATATTCATCAAGGGTGACTAACATATCTTTAAGTTCATGAAGTAATATTGGAGCTTCATCATCTGTACATAAATGATCGCGATCCATATATTTTCCGTTGATCACAAGGCCTGCAGCTGCTTGCATTCCCGAGGCGGCATCCTGTAAGAAAGTCTCTGGCCAAATGTGGATTAAGTGAACCATTCTCAGACGCAGGTACGGGTTAGGGCACATCTCTGGGTCTGCGAACATTGTTAGTATCCAGGGCTTCACGACAGACTCGAGTGCGCTTAAATTGATGTCATTATCAGGCTCACAAGATGGTGCTAGGTCAATAATTCCCCAAAGGACATCTTCCCATTGCCCCGTCATCTTGACCGACGTCGTACGCATGGAGAGAGTTAATGCGCACAAAATTCCAAGTTGTACGCTGCTAGTGAATAACATCGTAGAATCGTTATTATGCAAGTCATTAAGAATGGCTTTTGATTTGTCAATAAATTCTAACATTTTGTCGCCAGAAAATCCTTCACCGAGGTTCATTACGTCGACTAAGATCGATAGTGGAAGACTAGGAAAATAATCATCTGCAGCAGTGGTATCCATTGTCTCGGAACGTGTGACAGACTGACAGTAGAAATTGTTCCAACACGCAACCAACTGCAAATGAATAACTAACTCTTGTTTGGAAGTTAATATATAGGTCGCGCTAGGACGAGGTGACGTGACATGCCTGGAGATTGAGGTACATGTGCTGGCTGCTTCACGCTGCCTCACTTGTTATTAATTAAAAATAAGTTTCTAGAATACAAATTATAAAAACAAACCTATTACCTTACTTCGAAAATTTGCACATAAATTTGAACTCTTTTGGCTTTAAATTTCGGATATTATTTATTATCAGGAACTAATCTATGTTTTCAAGGCAAGTGATCTATTTTATGTTCGTTTGCAAAAAAATAAGAATAAAGGTAACGGTAGAAGACCTATTGGCCCATACGAGGCCGCTCCTATTTAAAACCACCTAATCTCATTCATATATATGTCCAACCTACGCTTGAAACAATCAAGGGACCCTACTCTTATTATGTTATGCAGTAATTGATTCCACAAATCAACAACCGTGTTACCGAACCAGTATTTACCCAGGTTTTTCCGAAATATAAACCTATCCAGTTTATACCCAATGTTTCGAGTTCTGTATCGTGATGATACTTTTAATACCCAATTAATATTCCCTTTGTTATGTCCATTAGCTCTCTTGTGACCCTCAATAGGAACATAAGAACAAAGGTAACTGCAGAAGGCCTATTGGCCCATACGAGACAGCTCCTATTTATAAGAACATAAGAACAAAGGTAACTGCAGATGGCCTATTGGCCCATACGAGGCAGCTCCTATTTATACCCACCCAATCCCACTCATATACATGTCCAACCCACGCTTGAAACAATCGAGAGACCCAACCTCCATCACGTTACGCGGCAATTGGTTCCACAAATCAACAAAAACCGGTTGTTGACTTGTGGAACTAATTACCACATAATGTGGTGGAGGAGGGGTCCCTCGATTGTTTGAAACGTGGGTTGGATATGTATATGAGTGGGATTGGGTGATAATATATAGGAGCCTTGGATGGGCTCCTAGTGCAACGATTTTCGGCCTCGGGTAAGGTATGCGACGTTCTGTTAGGAGGACAATCACTTGTCTAGTGAAAGACGTCTACCGAGGGGAGAGATAATTAGTATGTGTGTTCCGACAATAACATGTAAAATAGCACCATTGAGTACTACTGCTCCCTCATCCGAATCAAGAACTTCCGATATACAATGAAATCACAATAATGTGACATGTTTGAGAAACTTTTTGCAGTCCGGACAACGGAATCGAAGCTGAATCTTAACCCATTGACTACGATATGTTAAAAGTTGCACAACCTGGAGTCCAACAGAAAAATATGAATTTAAAATATTTAAACTTTAAGCCACACTGGTCTGAGGCCGCGTTGATCTCGCTCTTCGTCTCCTCATATAAGCAGCTAGACCTCTGAATGTACAAATATTCACGAACTACTGATGGTAAGTTATCTGGAATAATGTCTACTCTCAATTTAGTGTTTCTCTACACACACCACTTGTTTTTCAACATATACTCAATAAGTATCAACGCTGACTTTGACGACAGCGTTGGTCATTCGTTGAGCTTAACAAGTACTGTATATTTCCCGAATTCATGAAGCAATTCCGCAAGCACTTACGAACCTGTACATCTTTTCTCAATCTTTGGCGGCTTTGTTTACAATTATTAAAGAGTTAATGAGCACCGAAGCACCAGGAGGCTGTTTCTAACAATAACAACAAGTATATCGTCTAACGATTATTGGTGCGGTGGTCACGGTACTGTGTACGTTTAGGGGTGATCCTGGACGGCATGGGTTCGAATCCTGGCCGGGTCAAAGAGTTCTTAGTCATATATATATATATATATATATATATATATATATATATATATATATATATATATATATATATATATATATATATATATATATATATATATATATATATATATATATATATATATATATATATATATATATATATATATATATATATATATATATATATATATATATATATATATATATATATATATATATATATATATTTGTGTCTGAATAATACAGGCAAAGCTTATAGGGTAAATCTTTTCAACTTATTAAAAACTTTATCACCACTTCCCTATATCTATGACGTGATCATTTAGAACGCGGCCCCCTTCGCCAGAGACGACCTCCTTATATGTAGCCTAATATAGTTTTGTTGTTGGGATTAAAGAGGCTTATCAACTGCGGGAGGCTAGGTAGTTCAAGTTTTCTAATTAGGAAGCATACTATAATCAATTCCTGAGGCCTATTGAGCGTATTGGCACGCTCTCAGAGCGCACGTGCACGATAATGGAGATGCAACTAACTAATTTACTGGTACAAGAACATTTTTATCCAAGAACGAATGTGTATGAAACATGCCGATTTTGACGAGTTGTGGCATTGAAACGAGACCGTTCTACATACTGAGTGTAAAGAACAGATAGATTCCCAAATTATTTGATGTATTAATCAAATTTATTAATAATTAATACAAATTATTCAATTTATGTTTTGATCTAAATTAGGTTTAAGTTTTAGTCTAAGTGTTTTTCCCTATATCTTGACCGAAACGCTAAAGCCAGGCTAGGTCATTCTAATACCAGGCTATATTCAATAACAATATTCACTTGCTACTTTCTCCCACCACCATCAGCTGTGAATAGACAAAGTGCATATCAAAAGCTTTTGTAAAGTGAAAGGGAAAAAAATACAAACAAATGAATACAGGTGGAAGCTGGAAATGCCAATTAGTCAAACAAATATAATGACATACTCGTATCCTGTACTGGGTGGTCTAGTAGCAATGGGTATAAATTGAGTAACATTAGATTTAGAAAAGAATTACGGGCACCTGGCATCTCTTGGATGGCTAAATCCTAATCAGTCCCAGTGGATCTTCCTTCTGCTACTTTGGCTCTGTGCCACTTGATGGTTGGGAGTATTTTCCTCTTGATTTGCTCCAATCCCCAACTGTCCAACTGGTTGGGCACCTTTCCTTTTCCTAAACTGCCTAACTGTTTGGGCACCTTTCACCTTTCCTCCCGTCCAATCCCAAATCCTGACCCCCTCCCCCGTTCCAAGTGCTATATACTGGCACTTTCCATATCCAGTCAACACAGAGATAATATACAACTCCTCGCAGAAATCCAACATATAGGAAAGGAAGCCATAATCTAAGACTGTTAATCACCCTAGATTGGATACCAAGTTACATTGGCATAGATCGTAATGAAAAGGCAAACTCACTAGCAAAAACTGCGACTGCTCTTACTGTTGTACAGGTTCAAATACCTCCAAGTTTTTCACAGAGCAAATCAAGAAGAAAATACGCCCAACTATAAAAAGTCGCCAGAGACCCAAAGTAGAGGAAGGAAGATCCACTGCGATATGGTACGAACAAGCCACTGGGTTATACTGTTTGAAGCCTGAGAAAAAAATATACAGAGACATTGCAGTAGCCATACATTCCACAACGACTACAATGATTAGAAAAGCTGTTAAGGAATGGGACTCACTAGTGAACATTCTGCACCCACATCCGCCACTAATATAATGTTAATAAAACAGAAAAAGGGGGAAACACCACCTCCATTTAATACTTTGACCCAAATATCAGTTATCGCGAATAACCGAACTCAATTACGGGCTCACAACAGCTCCTGCTACATGGTCATTTCGTTCTGAATAGCTAAATCTACAACAACAACAACGTTTTCTCACTGATAGTGCCCTTCCCTTCCATACCCTTGGCTTTCAATTGAGTAAAAATATGCTTTACATTTATCCCCAGTTCGAAGAACATTTCAGCATGACAATGATTAGAATTTGTAATTATGGATTCAAGCAGGTATAATTAATTCCAATAAGTCGTTATTGGGGATCCAAATTTAATTTTTTTCACAAAATTCATCAATGATTCTGGCAGATAATTTCATAACAAATGGATATAAAAATTGATAAAATTATTGTCCAAAAACAGGTGAGAATAAACTCTTAATGAATTGTTGTTTACATTTATTAAAAGAAAATTTAACATCTCATTCATATTTAAGTTACAAGATATATAAAAAAATGAACAAATTTAGTGCAGAGGCCTCTCTTAAATTCAGTAAACTTCATTACCATGTCAGAATTAAACTGCAGAAGTAGCAGGCGATTTGAATATTTTCAGTGTTGAATATGTCTATCAATTATATTATTCCACAAGTTTGGTAGTTTCCTTCCATGCAAGGATGTCCGCCTGGAGTTGGGGAAGACGACTATAGGAGCCCTGGTCTAGAGGACACCGCGTGAAGGGGTCCAGCCCGGACTCCAGTAGCAGGCGAATCAGCGTCGACTCGTCTGTCACCATCTTGGACGAGTGCAGCAGCACCGGCGCCTCCATCACCGCCAGCGTCACGCTGTCTCTGAACTCTTCCGGGACCTCCTCCGATGATTCCTGATACGGCACTGGGAAATGATGAAAGAAAATATTGGAATCGGCTGCCTTCTTCCCAAGGGAAGATAGATACTGTGCGTGGTCAAGTCGCAGAACCTGATAGACCGAACTAAATATTTCTGATTCACGTATGCTTTTGTAAGTACTATCAAAGAGGTCCGCAAAAAACTTGTATCTGTTTCCTTCAATATCTTCTGAGGTCAAGCCAATTGTAACAAATGACACTGTTATGGCAACTAGGGTATCTGCAACGACCTTAGCCAGGCCAGGAGCTCGATAAGCCTTCCTGAGTTTCCGTAAATCGACAAACTCCATATACAAATGAATAACATGCTCGGTCATATATAACCTCTTCTTTCCTATTAAATTTAGGGATTCCTCCGCCATTTGTTTTAAGACCTTCATTAGATTGTAGAGTAAGGATACTTCTGGTCCGACATTTATTCTTGTTAACTGGTCAACTGCTGCATCACCAATACCATCAAGGTGGCCATATTCATCAAGGGTGACTAACATATCTTTAAGTTCATGAAGTAATATTGGAGCTTCATCATCTGTACATAAATGATCGCGATCAATATATTTTCCGTTGATCACAAGGCCTGCAGCTGCTTGCATTCCCGAGGCGGCATCCTGTAAGAAAGTCTCTGGCCAAATGTGGATTAAGTGAACCATTCTCAGACGCAGGTACGGGTTAGGGCACATCTCTGGGTCTGCGAACATTGTTAGTATCCAGGGCTTCACGACAGACTCGAGTGCGCTTAAATTGATGTCATTATCAGGCTCACAAGATGGTGCTAGGTCAATAATTCCCCAAAGGACATCTTCCCATTGCCCCGTCATCTTGACCGACGTCGTACGCATGGAGAGAGTTAATGCGCACAAAATTCCAAGTTGTACGCTGCTAGTGAATAACATCGTAGAATCGTTATTATGCAAGTCATTAAGAATGGCTTTTGATTTGTCAATAAATTCTAACATTTTGTCGCCAGAAAATCCTTCACCGAGGTTCATTACGTCGACTAAGATCGATAGTGGAAGACTAGGAAAATAATCATCTGCAGCAGTGGTATCCATTGTCTCGGAACGTGTGACAGACTGACAGTAGAAATTGTTCCAACACGCAACCAACTGCAAATGAATAACTAACTCTTGTTTGGAAGTTAATATATAGGTCGCGCTAGGACGAGGTGACGTGACATGCCTGGAGATTGAGGTACATGTGCTGGCTGCTTCACGCTGCCTCACTTGTTATTAATTAAAAATAAGTTTCTAGAATACAAATTATAAAAACAAACCTATTACCTTACTTCGAAAATTTGCACATAAATTTGAACTCTTTTGGCTTTAAATTTCGGATATTATTTATTATCAGGAACTAATCTATGTTTTCAAGGCAAGTGATCTATTTTATGTTCTTTTGCAAAAAAATAAGAATAAAGGTAACGGTAGAAGACCTATTGGCCCATACGAGGCCGCTCCTATTTAAAACCACCTAATCTCATTCATATATATGTCCAACCTACGCTTGAAACAATCAAGGGACCCTACTCTTATTATGTTACGCAGTAATTGATTCCACAAATCAACAACCGTGTTACCGAACCAGTATTTACCCAGGTTTTTCCGAAATATAAACCTATCCAGTTTCTACCCAATGTTTCGAGTTCTGTATCGTGATGATACTTTTAATACCCAATTAATATTCCCTTTCTTATGTCCATTAGCTCTCTTGTAACCCTCAATAGGAACATAAGAACAAAGGTAACTGCAGAAGGCCTATTGGCCCATACGAGACAGCTCCTATTTATAAGAACATAAGAACAAAGGTAACTGCAGATGGCCTATTGGCCCATACGAGGCAGCTCCTATTTATAACCACCCAATCCCACTCATATACATGTCCAACCCACGCTTGAAACAATCGAGAGACCCAACCTCCATCACGTTACGCGGCAATTGGTTCCACAAATCAACAAAAACCGGTTGTTGACTTGTGGAACTAATTACCACATAATGTGGTGGAGGAGGGGTCCCTCGATTGTTTCAAACGTGGGTTGGATATGTATATGAGTGGGATTGGGTGATAATATATAGGAGCCTTGGATGGGCTCCTAGTGCAACGATTTTCGGCCTCGGGTAAGGTATGCGACGTTCTGTTAGGAGGACAATCACTTGTCTAGTGAAAGACGTCTACCGAGGGGAGAGATAATTAGTATGTGTGTTCCGACAATAACATGTAAAATAGCACCATTGAGTACTACTACTCCCTCATCCGAATCAAGAACTTCCGATATACAATGAAATCACAATAATGTGACATGTTTGAGAAACTTTTTGCAGCCGGACAACGGAATCGAAGCTGAATCTTAACCCATTGACTACGATATGCTAAAAGTTGCACAACCTGGAGTCCAACAGAAAAATATGAATTTAAAATATTTAAACTTTAAGCCACACTGGTCTGAGGCCGCGTTGATCTCGCTCTTCGTCTCCTCATATAAGCAGCTAGACCTCTGAATGTACAAATATTCACGAACTACTGATGGTAAGTTATCTGGAATAATGTCTACTCTCAATTTAGTGTTTCTCTACACACACCACTTGTTTTTCAACATATACTCAATAAGTATCAACGCTGACTTTGACGACAGCGTTGGTCATTCGTTGAGCTTAACAAGTACTGTATATTTCCCGGATTCATGAAGCAATTCCGCAAGCACTTACGAACCTGTACATCTTTTCTCAATCTTTGGCGGCTTTGTTTACAATTATTAAAGAGTTAATGAGCACCGAAGCACCAGGAGGCTGTTTATAACAATAACAACAAGTATATCGTCTAACGATCATTGGTGCGGTGGTCACGGTACTGTGTACGTTTAGGGGTGATCCTGGACGGCATGGGTTCGAATCCTGGCCGGGTCAAAGAGTTCTTAGTGATATATATATATATATATATATATATATATATATATATATATATATATATATATATATATGCATGCGAACAAGCCTGAATGGTCCCCAGGACAATATGCAACTGAAAACTCACACTCCAGAAGTGACTCGAACCCATACTCCCAGGAGCCACGCAACTGGTATGTACAAGACGCCTTAATCCACTTGACCATCACGACCGGACATAATGAGGTGATAGCCGAGGCTATTTGAACCACCCCACCACCGGCACTCGGATAGTAATCTTGGGCATAGCATTTTACCAAATCACCTCATTCTTTGGGGCACACGTGAGGAACACAAATGCGAACAAGCCTGAATGGTCCCCAGGACAATATGCAACTGAAAACTCACACCCCAGAAGTGACTCAAACCCATACTCCCAGGAGCCACGCAACTGGTATGTACAAGACGCCTTAATCCACTTGACCATCACGACCGGACATAATGAGGTGATAGCCGAGGCTATTTGAACCACCCCACCGCCGGCACTCGGATAGTAATCTTGGGCATAGCATTTTACCAAATCACCTCATTCTTTGGGGCACACGTGAGGAACACAAATGCGAACAAGCCTGAATGGTCCCCAGGACAATATGCAACTGAAAACTCACACCCCAGAAGTGACTCGAACCCATACTCCCAGGAGCCACGCAACTGGTATGTACAAGACGCCTTAATCCACTTGACTATCACGACCGGACATAGTGACCATAGACCGGAGTGCCAGCGGTGGGGTGGTTCAAATAGCCTCGGCTATCACCTCATTATGTCCGGTCGTGATGGTCAAGTGGATTAAGGCGTCTTGTACATACCAGTTGCGTGGCTCCTGGGAGTATGGGTTCGAGTCACTTCTGGGGTGTGAGTTTTCAGTTGCATATTGTCCTGGGGACCATTCAGGCTTGTTCGCATTTGTGTTCCTCACGTGTGCCCCAAAGAATGAGGTGATTTGGTAAAATGCTATGCCCAAGATTACTATCCGAGTGCCGGCAGTGGGGTGGTTCAAATAGCCTCGGCTATCACCTCATTATGTCCGGTCGTGATGGTCAAGTGGATTAAGGCGTCTTGTACATACCAGTTGCGTGGCTCCTGGGAGTATGGGTTCGAGTCACTTCTGGAGTGTGAGTTTTCAGTTGCATATTGTCCTGGGGACCATTCAGGCTTGTTCGCATTTGTGTTCCTCACGTGTGCCCCAAAGAATGAGGTGATTTGGTAAAATGCTATGCCCAAGATTACTATCCGAGTGCCGGCGGTGGGGTGGTTCAAATAGCCTCGGCTATCACCTCATTATGTCCGGTCGTGATGGTCAAGTGGATTAAGGCGTCTTGTACATACCAGTTGCGTGGCTCCTGGGAGTATGGGTTCGAGTCACTTCTGGGGTGTGAGTTTTCAGTTGCATATTGTCCTGGGGACCATTCAGGCTTGTTCGCATTTGTGTTCCTCACGTGTGCCCCAAAGAATGAGGTGATTTGGTAAAATGCTATGCCCAAGATTACTATCCGAGTGCCGGCGGTGGGGTGGTTCAAATAGCCTCGGCTATCACCTCATTATGTCCGGTCGTGATGGTCAAGTGGATTAAGGCGTCTTGTACATACCAGTTGCGTGGCTCCTGGGAGTATGGGTTCGAGTCACTTCTGGGGTGTGAGTTTTCAGTTGCATATTGTCCTGGGGACCATTCAGGCTTGTTCGCATTTGTGTTCCTCACGTGTGCCCCAAAGAATGAGGTGATTTGGTAAAATGCTATGCCCAAGATTACTATCCGAGTGCCGGCGGTGAGGTGGTTCAAATAGCCTCGGCTATCACCTCATTATGTCCGGTCGTGATGGTCAAGTGGATTAAGGCGTCTTGTACATACCAGTTGCGTGGCTCCTGGGAGTATGGGTTCGAGTCACTTCTGGGGTGTGAGTTTTCAGTTAGTTATATATATATATATATATATTTGTGTCTGAATAATACAGGCAAAGCTTATAGGGTAAATCTTTTCAACTTATTAAAAACTTTATCACCACTTCCCTATATCTATGACGTGATCATCTAGAACGCGGCCCCCTTCGCCAGAGACGACCTCCTTATATGTAGCCTAATATAGTTTAGTTGTTGGGATTAAAGAGGCTTATCAACTGCGGGAGGCTAGCTAGTTCAAGTTTTCTAATTAGGAAGCATACTATAATCAATTCCTGAGGCCTATTGAGCGTATTGGCACGCTCTCAGAGCGCACGTGGACGATAATGGAGATGCAACTAACTAATTTACTGGTACAAGAACATTTTTATCCAAGAACGAATGTGTATGAAACATGCCGATTTTGACGAGTTGTGGCATTGAAACGAGACCGTTCTACATACTGAGTGTAAAGAACAGATAGATTCCCAAATTATTTGATGTATTAATCAAATTTATTAATAATTAATACAAATTATTCAATTTATGTTTTGATCTAAATTAGTTTTAAGTTTTAGTCTAAGTGTTTTTCCCTATATCTTGACCGAAACGCTAAAGCCAGGCTAGGTCATTCTAATACCAGGCTATATTCAATAACAATATTCACTTGCTACTTTCTCCCACCACCATCAGCTGTGAATAGACAAAGTGCATATCAAAAGCTTTTGTAAAGTGAAAGGGAAAAAAATACAAACAAATGAATACAGGTGGAAGCTGGAAATGCCAATTAGTCAAAGAAATATAATGACATACTCGTATCCTGTACTGGGTGGTCTAGTAGCAATGGGTATAAATTGAGTAACATTAGATTTAGAAAAGAATTACGGGCACCTGGCATCTCTTGGATGGCTAAATCCTAATCAGTCCCAGTGGATCTTCCTTCTGCTACTTTGGCTCTGTGCCACTTGATGGTTGGGAGTATTTTCCTCTTGATTTGCTCCAATCCCCAACTGTCCAACTGGTTGGGCACCTTTCCTTTTCCTAAACTGCCTAACTGTTTGGGCACCTTTCACCTTTCCTCCCGTCCAATCCCAAATCCTGACCCCCTCCCCCGTTCCAAGTGCTATATAGTGGCACTTTCCATATCCAGTCAACACAGAGATAATATACAACTCCTCGCAGAAATCCAACATATAGGAAAGGAAGCCATAATCTAAGACTGTTAATCACCCTAGATTGGATACCAAGTTACATTGGCATAGATCGTAATGAAAAGGCAAACTCACTAGCAAAAACTGCGACTGCTCTTACTGTTGTACAGGTTCAAATACCTCCAAGTTTTTCACAGAGCAAATCAAGAAGAAAATACGCCCAACTATAAAATGTCGCCAGAGACCCAAAGTAGAGGAAGGAAGATCCACTGCGATATGGTACGAACAAGCCACTGGGTTATACTGTTTGAAGCCTGAGAAAAAAATATACAGAGACATTGCAGTAGCCATACATTCCACAACGACTACAATTATTAGAAAAGCTGTTAAGGAATGGGACTCACTAGTGAACATTCTGCACCCACATCCGCCACTAATATAATGTTAATAAAACAGAAAAAGGGGGAAACACCACCTCCATTTAATACTTTGACCCAAATATCAGTTATCGCGAATAACCGAACTCAATTACGGGCTCACAACAGCTCCTGCTACATGGTCATTTCGTTCTGAATAGCTAAATCTACAACAACAACAACGTTTTCTCACTGATAGTGCCCTTCCCTTCCATACCCTTGGCTTTCAATTGAGTAAAAATATGCTTTACATTTATCCCCAGTTCGAAGAACATTTCAGCATGACAATGATTAGAATTTGTAATTATGGATTCAAGCAGGTATAATTAATTCCAATAAGTCGTTATTGGGGATCCAAATTTAATTTTTTTCACAAAATTCATCAATGATTCTGGCAGATAATTTCATAACAAATGGATATAAAAATTGATAAAATTATTGTCCAAAAACAGGTGAGAATAAACTCTTAATGAATTGTTGTTTACATTTATTAAAAGAAAATTTAACATCTCATTCATATTTAAGTTACAAGATATATAAAAAAAATGAACAAATTTAGTGCAGAGGCCTCTCTTAAATTCAGTAAACTTCATTACCATGTCAGAATTAAACTGCAGAAGTAGCAGGCGATTTGAATATTTTCAGTGTTGAATATGTCTATCAATTATATTATTCCACAAGTTTGGTAGTTTCCTTCCATGCAAGGATGTCCGCCTGGAGTTGGGGAAGACGACTATAGGAGCCCTGGTCTAGAGGACACCACGTGAAGGGGTCCAGCCCGGACTCCAGTAGCAGGCGAATCAGCGTCGACTCGTCTGTCACCATCTTGGACGAGTGCAGCAGCACCGGCGCCTCCATCACCGCCAGCGTCGCGCTGTCTCTGAACTCTTCCGGGACCTCCTCCGATGATTCCTGATACGGCACTGGGAAATGATGAAAGAAAATATTGGAATCGGCTGCCTTCTTCCCAAGGGAAGATAGATACTGTGCGTGGTCAAGTCGCAGAACCTGATAGACCGAACTAAATATTTCTGATTCACGTATGCTTTTGTAAGTACTATCAAAGAGGTCCGCAAAAAACTTGTATCTGTTTCCTTCAATATCTTCTGAGGTCAAGCCAATTGTAACAAATGACACTGTTATGGCAACTAGGGTATCTGCAACGACCTTAGCCAGGCCAGGAGCTCGATAAGCCTTCCTGAGTTTCCGTAAATCGACAAACTCCATATACAAATGAATAACATGCTCGGTCATATATAACCTCTTCTTTCCTATTAAATTTAGGGATTCCTCCGCCATTTGTTTTAAGACCTTCATTAGATTGTAGAGTAAGGATACTTCTGGTCCGACATTTATTCTTGTTAACTGGTCAACTGCTGCATCACCAATACCATCAAGGTGGCCATATTCATCAAGGGTGACTAACATATCTTTAAGTTCATGAAGTAATATTGGAGCTTCATCATCTGTACATAAATGATCGCGATCAATATATTTTCCGTTGATCACAAGGCCTGCAGCTGCTTGCATTCCCGAGGCGGCATCCTGTAAGAAAGTCTCTGGCCAAATGTGGATTAAGTGAACCATTCTCAGACGCAGGTACGGGTTAGGGCACATCTCTGGGTCTGCGAACATTGTTAGTATCCAGGGCTTCACGACAGACTCGAGTGCGCTTAAATTGATGTCATTATCAGGCTCACAAGATGGTGCTAGGTCAATAATTCCCCAAAGGACATCTTCCCATTGCCCCGTCATCTTGACCGACGTCGTACGCATGGAGAGAGTTAATGCGCACAAAATTCCAAGTTGTACGCTGCTAGTGAATAACATCGTAGAATCGTTATTATGCAAGTCATTAAGAATGGCTTTTGATTTGTCAATAAATTCTAACATTTTGTCGCCAGAAAATCCTTCACCGAGGTTCATTACGTCGACTAAGATCGATAGTGGAAGACTAGGAAAATAATCATCTGCAGCAGTGGTATCCATTGTCTCG
Organism: Procambarus clarkii; assembly: GCF_040958095.1. Taxonomy (NCBI): domain Eukaryota; kingdom Metazoa; phylum Arthropoda; class Malacostraca; order Decapoda; family Cambaridae; genus Procambarus; species Procambarus clarkii. The sequence continues at coordinate 42,151,441 of NC_091184.1, forward strand.
GAACGTGTGACAGACTGACAGTAGAAATTGTTCCAACACGCAACCAACTGCAAATGAATAACTAACTCTTGTTTGGAAGTTAATATATAGGTCGCGCTAGGACGAGGTGACGTGACATGCCTGGAGATTGAGGTACATGTGCTGGCTGCTTCACGCTGCCTCACTTGTTATTAATTAAAAATAAGTTTCTAGAATACAAATTATAAAAACAAACCTATTACCTTACTTCGAAAATTTGCACATAAATTTGAACTCTTTTGGCTTTAAATTTCGGATATTATTTATTATCAGGAACTAATCTATGTTTTCAAGGCAAGTGATCTATTTTATGTTCTTTTGCAAAAAAATAAGAATAAAGGTAACGGTAGAAGACCTATTGGCCCATACGAGGCCGCTCCTATTTAAAACCACCTAATCTCATTCATATATATGTCCAACCTACGCTTGAAACAATCAAGGGACCCTACTCTTATTATGTTACGCAGTAATTGATTCCACAAATCAACAACCGTGTTACCGAACCAGTATTTACCCAGGTTTTTCCGAAATATAAACCTATCCAGTTTCTACCCAATGTTTCGAGTTCTGTATCGTGATGATACTTTTAATACCCAATTAATATTCCCTTTCTTATGTCCATTAGCTCTCTTGTAACCCTCAATAGGAACATAAGAACAAAGGTAACTGCAGAAGGCCTATTGGCCCATACGAGACAGCTCCTATTTATAAGAACATAAGAACAAAGGTAACTGCAGATGGCCTATTGGCCCATACGAGGCAGCTCCTATTTATAACCACCCAATCCCACTCATATACATGTCCAACCCACGCTTGAAACAATCGAGAGACCCAACCTCCATCACGTTACGCGGCAATTGGTTCCACAAATCAACAAAAACCGGTTGTTGACTTGTGGAACTAATTACCACATAATGTGGTGGAGGAGGGGTCCCTCGATTGTTTCAAACGTGGGTTGGATATGTATATGAGTGGGATTGGGTGATAATATATAGGAGCCTTGGATGGGCTCCTAGTGCAACGATTTTCGGCCTCGGGTAAGGTATGCGACGTTCTGTTAGGAGGACAATCACTTGTCTAGTGAAAGACGTCTACCGAGGGGAGAGATAATTAGTATGTGTGTTCCGACAATAACATGTAAAATAGCACCATTGAGTACTACTACTCCCTCATCCGAATCAAGAACTTCCGATATACAATGAAATCACAATAATGTGACATGTTTGAGAAACTTTTTGCAGCCGGACAACGGAATCGAAGCTGAATCTTAACCCATTGACTACGATATGCTAAAAGTTGCACAACCTGGAGTCCAACAGAAAAATATGAATTTAAAATATTTAAACTTTAAGCCACACTGGTCTGAGGCCGCGTTGATCTCGCTCTTCGTCTCCTCATATAAGCAGCTAGACCTCTGAATGTACAAATATTCACGAACTACTGATGGTAAGTTATCTGGAATAATGTCTACTCTCAATTTAGTGTTTCTCTACACACACCACTTGTTTTTCAACATATACTCAATAAGTATCAACGCTGACTTTGACGACAGCGTTGGTCATTCGTTGAGCTTAACAAGTACTGTATATTTCCCGGATTCATGAAGCAATTCCGCAAGCACTTACGAACCTGTACATCTTTTCTCAATCTTTGGCGGCTTTGTTTACAATTATTAAAGAGTTAATGAGCACCGAAGCACCAGGAGGCTGTTTATAACAATAACAACAAGTATATCGTCTAACGATCATTGGTGCGGTGGTCACGGTACTGTGTACGTTTAGGGGTGATCCTGGACGGCATGGGTTCGAATCCTGGCCGGGTCAAAGAGTTCTTAGTGATATATATATATATATATATATATATATATATATATATATATATATATATATATATATATATGCATGCGAACAAGCCTGAATGGTCCCCAGGACAATATGCAACTGAAAACTCACACTCCAGAAGTGACTCGAACCCATACTCCCAGGAGCCACGCAACTGGTATGTACAAGACGCCTTAATCCACTTGACCATCACGACCGGACATAATGAGGTGATAGCCGAGGCTATTTGAACCACCCCACCACCGGCACTCGGATAGTAATCTTGGGCATAGCATTTTACCAAATCACCTCATTCTTTGGGGCACACGTGAGGAACACAAATGCGAACAAGCCTGAATGGTCCCCAGGACAATATGCAACTGAAAACTCACACCCCAGAAGTGACTCAAACCCATACTCCCAGGAGCCACGCAACTGGTATGTACAAGACGCCTTAATCCACTTGACCATCACGACCGGACATAATGAGGTGATAGCCGAGGCTATTTGAACCACCCCACCGCCGGCACTCGGATAGTAATCTTGGGCATAGCATTTTACCAAATCACCTCATTCTTTGGGGCACACGTGAGGAACACAAATGCGAACAAGCCTGAATGGTCCCCAGGACAATATGCAACTGAAAACTCACACCCCAGAAGTGACTCGAACCCATACTCCCAGGAGCCACGCAACTGGTATGTACAAGACGCCTTAATCCACTTGACTATCACGACCGGACATAGTGACCATAGACCGGAGTGCCAGCGGTGGGGTGGTTCAAATAGCCTCGGCTATCACCTCATTATGTCCGGTCGTGATGGTCAAGTGGATTAAGGCGTCTTGTACATACCAGTTGCGTGGCTCCTGGGAGTATGGGTTCGAGTCACTTCTGGGGTGTGAGTTTTCAGTTGCATATTGTCCTGGGGACCATTCAGGCTTGTTCGCATTTGTGTTCCTCACGTGTGCCCCAAAGAATGAGGTGATTTGGTAAAATGCTATGCCCAAGATTACTATCCGAGTGCCGGCAGTGGGGTGGTTCAAATAGCCTCGGCTATCACCTCATTATGTCCGGTCGTGATGGTCAAGTGGATTAAGGCGTCTTGTACATACCAGTTGCGTGGCTCCTGGGAGTATGGGTTCGAGTCACTTCTGGAGTGTGAGTTTTCAGTTGCATATTGTCCTGGGGACCATTCAGGCTTGTTCGCATTTGTGTTCCTCACGTGTGCCCCAAAGAATGAGGTGATTTGGTAAAATGCTATGCCCAAGATTACTATCCGAGTGCCGGCGGTGGGGTGGTTCAAATAGCCTCGGCTATCACCTCATTATGTCCGGTCGTGATGGTCAAGTGGATTAAGGCGTCTTGTACATACCAGTTGCGTGGCTCCTGGGAGTATGGGTTCGAGTCACTTCTGGGGTGTGAGTTTTCAGTTGCATATTGTCCTGGGGACCATTCAGGCTTGTTCGCATTTGTGTTCCTCACGTGTGCCCCAAAGAATGAGGTGATTTGGTAAAATGCTATGCCCAAGATTACTATCCGAGTGCCGGCGGTGGGGTGGTTCAAATAGCCTCGGCTATCACCTCATTATGTCCGGTCGTGATGGTCAAGTGGATTAAGGCGTCTTGTACATACCAGTTGCGTGGCTCCTGGGAGTATGGGTTCGAGTCACTTCTGGGGTGTGAGTTTTCAGTTGCATATTGTCCTGGGGACCATTCAGGCTTGTTCGCATTTGTGTTCCTCACGTGTGCCCCAAAGAATGAGGTGATTTGGTAAAATGCTATGCCCAAGATTACTATCCGAGTGCCGGCGGTGAGGTGGTTCAAATAGCCTCGGCTATCACCTCATTATGTCCGGTCGTGATGGTCAAGTGGATTAAGGCGTCTTGTACATACCAGTTGCGTGGCTCCTGGGAGTATGGGTTCGAGTCACTTCTGGGGTGTGAGTTTTCAGTTAGTTATATATATATATATATATATTTGTGTCTGAATAATACAGGCAAAGCTTATAGGGTAAATCTTTTCAACTTATTAAAAACTTTATCACCACTTCCCTATATCTATGACGTGATCATCTAGAACGCGGCCCCCTTCGCCAGAGACGACCTCCTTATATGTAGCCTAATATAGTTTTGTTGTTGGGATTAAAGAGGCTTATCAACTGCGGGAGGCTAGCTAGTTCAAGTTTTCTAATTAGGAAGCATACTATAATCAATTCCTGAGGCCTATTGAGCGTATTGGCACGCTCTCAGAGCGCACGTGGACGATAATGGAGATGCAACTAACTAATTTACTGGTACAAGAACATTTTTATCCAAGAACGAATGTGTATGAAACATGCCGATTTTGACGAGTTGTGGCATTGAAACGAGACCGTTCTACATACTGAGTGTAAAGAACAGATAGATTCCCAAATTATTTGATGTATTAATCAAATTTATTAATAATTAATACAAATTATTCAATTTATGTTTTGATCTAAATTAGTTTTAAGTTTTAGTCTAAGTGTTTTTCCCTATATCTTGACCGAAACGCTAAAGCCAGGCTAGGTCATTCTAATACCAGGCTATATTCAATAACAATATTCACTTGCTACTTTCTCCCACCACCATCAGCTGTGAATAGACAAAGTGCATATCAAAAGCTTTTGTAAAGTGAAAGGGAAAAAAATACAAACAAATGAATACAGGTGGAAGCTGGAAATGCCAATTAGTCAAAGAAATATAATGACATACTCGTATCCTGTACTGGGTGGTCTAGTAGCAATGGGTATAAATTGAGTAACATTAGATTTAGAAAAGAATTACGGGCACCTGGCATCTCTTGGATGGCTAAATCCTAATCAGTCCCAGTGGATCTTCCTTCTGCTACTTTGGCTCTGTGCCACTTGATGGTTGGGAGTATTTTCCTCTTGATTTGCTCCAATCCCCAACTGTCCAACTGGTTGGGCACCTTTCCTTTTCCTAAACTGCCTAACTGTTTGGGCACCTTTCACCTTTCCTCCCGTCCAATCCCAAATCCTGACCCCCTCCCCCGTTCCAAGTGCTATATAGTGGCACTTTCCATATCCAGTCAACACAGAGATAATATACAACTCCTCGCAGAAATCCAACATATAGGAAAGGAAGCCATAATCTAAGACTGTTAATCACCCTAGATTGGATACCAAGTTACATTGGCATAGATCGTAATGAAAAGGCAAACTCACTAGCAAAAACTGCGACTGCTCTTACTGTTGTACAGGTTCAAATACCTCCAAGTTTTTCACAGAGCAAATCAAGAAGAAAATACGCCCAACTATAAAATGTCGCCAGAGACCCAAAGTAGAGGAAGGAAGATCCACTGCGATATGGTACGAACAAGCCACTGGGTTATACTGTTTGAAGCCTGAGAAAAAAATATACAGAGACATTGCAGTAGCCATACATTCCACAACGACTACAATTATTAGAAAAGCTGTTAAGGAATGGGACTCACTAGTGAACATTCTGCACCCACATCCGCCACTAATATAATGTTAATAAAACAGAAAAAGGGGGAAACACCACCTCCATTTAATACTTTGACCCAAATATCAGTTATCGCGAATAACCGAACTCAATTACGGGCTCACAACAGCTCCTGCTACATGGTCATTTCGTTCTGAATAGCTAAATCTACAACAACAACAACGTTTTCTCACTGATAGTGCCCTTCCCTTCCATACCCTTGGCTTTCAATTGAGCAAAAATATGCTTTACATTTATCTCCAGTTCGAAGAACATTTCAGCATGACAATGATTAGAATTTGTAATTATGGATTCAAGCAGGTATAATTAATTCCAATAAGTCGTTATTGGGGATCCAAATTTAATTTTTTTCACAAATTTCATCAATGATTCTGGCAGATAATTTCATAACAAATGGATATAAAAATTGATAAAATTATTGTCCAAAAACAGGTGAGAATAAACTCTTAATGAATTGTTGTTTACATTTATTAAAAGAAAATTTAACATCTCATTCATATTTAAGTTACAAGATATATAAAAAAATTGAACAAATTTAGTGCAGAGGCCTCTCTTAAATTCAGTAAACTTCATTACCATGTCAGAATTAAACTGCAGAAATAGCAGGCGATTTGAATATTTTCAGTGTTGAATATGTCTATCAATTATATTATTCCACAAGTTTGGTAGTTTCCTTCCATGCAAGGATGTCCGCCTGGAGTTGGGGAAGACGACTATAGGAGCCCTGGTCTAGAGGACACCGCGTGAAGGGGTCCAGCCCGGACTCCAGTAGCAGGCGAATCAGCGTCGACTCGTCTGTCACCATCTTGGACGAGTGCAGCAGCACCGGCGCCTCCATCACCGCCAGCGTCACGCTGTCTCTGAACTCTTCCGGGACCTCCTCCGATGATTCCTGATACGGCACTGGGAAATGATGAAAGAAAATATTGGAATCGGCTGCCTTCTTCCCAAGGGAAGATAGATACTGTGCGTGGTCAAGTCGCAGAACCTGATAGACCGAACTAAATATTTCTGATTCACGTATGCTTTTGTAAGTACTATCAAAGAGGTCCGCAAAAAACTTGTATCTGTTTCCTTCAATATCTTCTGAGGTCAAGCCAATTGTAACAAATGACACTGTTATGGCAACTAGGGTATCTGCAACGACCTTAGCCAGGCCAGGAGCTCGATAAGCCTTCTTGAGTTTCCGTAAATCGACAAACTCCATATACAAATGAATAACATGCTCGGTCATATATAACCTCTTCTTTCCTATTAAATTTAGGGATTCCTCCGCCATTTGTTTTAAGACCTTCATTAGATTGTAGAGTAAGGATACTTCTGGTCCGACATTTATTCTTGTTAACTGGTCAACTGCTGCATCACCAATACCATCAAGGTGGCCATATTCATCAAGGGTGACTAACATATCTTTAAGTTCATGAAGTAATATTGGAGCTTCATCATCTGTACATAAATGATCGCGATCCATATATTTTCCGTTGATCACAAGGCCTGCAGCTGCTTGCATTCCCGAGGCGGCATCCTGTAAGAAAGTCTCTGGCCAAATGTGGATTAAGTGAACCATTCTCAGACGCAGGTACGGGTTAGGGCACATCTCTGGGTCTGCGAACATTGTTAGTATCCAGGGCTTCACGACAGACTCGAGTGCGCTTAAATTGATGTCATTATCAGGCTCACAAGATGGTGCTAGGTCAATAATTCCCCAAAGGACATCTTCCCATTGCCCCGTCATCTTGACCGACGTCGTACGCATGGAGAGAGTTAATGCGCACAAAATTCCAAGTTGTACGCTGCTAGTGAATAACATCGTAGAATCGTTATTATGCAAGTCATTAAGAATGGCTTTTGATTTGTCAATAAATTCTAACATTTTGTCGCCAGAAAATCCTTCACCGAGGTTCATTACGTCGACTAAGATCGATAGTGGAAGACTAGGAAAATAATCATCTGCAGCAGTGGTATCCATTGTCTCGGAACGTGTGACAGACTGACAGTAGAAATTGTTCCAACACGCAACCAACTGCAAATGAATAACTAACTCTTGTTTGGAAGTTAATATATAGGTCGCGCTAGGACGAGGTGACGTGACATGCCTGGAGATTGAGGTACATGTGCTGGCTGCTTCACGCTGCCTCACTTGTTATTAATTAAAAATAAGTTTCTAGAATACAAATTATAAAAACAAACCTATTACCTTACTTCGAAAATTTGCACATAAATTTGAACTCTTTTGGCTTTAAATTTCGGATATTATTTAGTATCAGGAACTAATCTATGTTTTCAAGGCAAGTGATCTATTTTATGTTCTTTTGCAAAAAAATAAGAATAAAGGTAACGGTAGAAGACCTATTGGCCCATACGAGGCCGCTCCTATTTAAAACCACCTAATCTCATTCATATATATGTCCAACCTACGCTTGAAACAATCAAGGGACCCTACTCTTATTATGTTACGCAGTAATTGATTCCACAAATCAACAACCGTGTTACCGAACCAGTATTTACCCAGGTTTTTCCGAAATATAAACCTATCCAGTTTATACCCAATGTTTCGAGTTCTGTATCGTGATGATACTTTTAATACCCAATTAATATTCCCTTTGTTATGTCCATTAGCTCTCTTGTAACCCTCAATAGGAACATAAGAACAACGGTAACTGCAGAAGGCCTATTGGCCCATACGAGACAGCTCCTATTTATAAGAACATAAGAACAAAGGTAACTGCAGATGGCCTATTGGCCCATACGAGGCAGCTCCTATTTATAACCACCCAATCCCACTCATATACATGTCCAACCCACGCTTGAAACAATCGAGAGACCCAACCTCCATCACGTTACGCGGCAATTGGTTCCACAAATCAACAAAAACCGGTTGTTGACTTGTGGAACTAATTACCACATAATGTGGTGGAGGAGGGGTCCCTCGATTGTTTCAAACGTGGGTTGGATATGCATATGAGTGGGATTGGGTGATAATATATAGGAGCCTTGGATGGGCTCCTAGTGCAACGATTTTCGGCCTCGGGTAAGGTATGCGACGTTCTGTTAGGAGGACAATCACTTGTCTAGTGAAAGACGTCTACCGAGGGGAGAGATAATTAGTATGTGTGTTCCGACAATAACATGTAAAATAGCACCATTGAGTACTACTACTCCCTCAACCGAATCAAGAACTTCCGATATACAATGAAATCACAATAATGTGACATGTTTGAGAAACTTTTTGCAGCCGGACAACGGAATCGAAGCTGAATCTTAACCCATTGACTACGATATGCTAAAAGTTGCACAACCTGGAGTCCAACAGAAAAATATGAATTTAAAATATTTAAACTTTAAGCCACACTGGTCTGAGGCCGCGTTGATCTCGCTCTTCGTCTCCTCATATAAGCAGCTAGACCTCTGAATGTACAAATATTCACGAACTACTGATGGTAAGTTATCTGGAATAATGTCTACTCTCAATTTAGTGTTTCTCTACACACACCACTTGTTTTTCAACATATACTCAATAAGTATCAACGCTGACTTTGACGACAGCGTTGGTCATTCGTTGAGCTTAACAAGTACTGTATATTTCCCGGATTCATGAAGCAATTCCGCAAGCACTTACGAACCTGTACATCTTTTCTCAATCTTTGGCGGCTTTGTTTACAATTATTAAAGAGTTAATGAGCACCGAAGCACCAGGAGGCTGTTTATAACAATAACAACAAGTATATCGTCTAACGATCATTGGTGCGGTGGTCACGGTACTGTGTACGTTTAGGGGTGATCCTGGACGGCATGGGTTCGAATCCTGGCCGGGTCAAAGAGTTCTTAGTGATATATATATATATATATATATATATATATATATATATATATATATATATATATATATATATATATATATATATATATATATATATATATATATATATATATATATATATATATATTAGTATATTTTGGTAGCAGTCTTTCCTGTAGACATATTTTATTAAATATGACCGAAAAAGTAAGATTAATAATTCTAACACGAATTTTCTCAATCTTTCGTACATTATGCTTCACTGTTGGAGGTAAATCAAAAATCACTTCTCCAAAATTCATTTTTATTTCTAGTCTGACGCGACACGGGCGCGTTTCGTAAAACTTATTACATTTTCAAAGACTTCACAAATACACAACTGATTAGAACTTGCGTTTCCCTGATTTTATATCTACATTTGAGTGAGGTGGGAAGGGTGATGTGGCATTACATTTGAGTGAGGTGGGAAGGATGATGTGGCATTAGAGGATATTAATAGGGTATTAAAAGTATCAACACAAGACAGAACACGAAACAATGGATATTGAATAGAAGTGTTTGTAGAAAACCTATTGGTCCATATTTCTTGATGCTTCTATATTGGAGCGGAGTCTTGAGGTGGGTAGAATATAGTTGTGCAATAATTGGCTGTTGATTGCTGGTGTTGACTTCTTGATGTGTAGTGCCTCGCAAACGTCAAGCCGCCTGCTATCGCTGTACCTATCGATGATTTCTGTGTTGTTTACTAGGATTTCTCTGGCGATGGTTTGGTTATGGGAAGAGATTATATGTTCCTTAATGGAGCCCTGTTGTTTATGCATCGTTAAACGCCTAGAAAGAGATGTTGTTGTCTTGCCTATATACTGGGTTTTTTGGAGCTTACAGTCCCCAAGTGGGCATTTGAAGGCATAGACGACGTTAGTCTCTTTTAAAGCGTTCTGTTTCGTGTCTGGAGAGTTTCTCATGAGTAGGCTGGCCGTTTTTCTGGTTTTATAGTAAATCGTCAGTTGTATCCTCTGATTTTTGTCTGTAGGGATAACGTTTCTATTAACAATATCTTTCAGGACCCTTTCCTCTGTTTTATGAGCTGTGGAAAAGAAGTTCCTGTAAAATAGTCTAATAGGGGGTATAGGTGTTGTGTTAGTTGTCTCTTCGGAGGTTGCATGGCTTTTCACTTTCCTTCTTATGATGTCTTCGATGAAACCATTGGAGAAACCGTTATTGACTAGAACCTGCCTTACCCTACAGAGTTCTTCGTCGACTTGCTTCCATTCTGAGCTGTGGCTGAGAGCACGGTCGACGTATGCGTTAACAACACTCCTCTTGTACCTGTCAGGGCAGTCGCTGTTGGCATTTAGGCACATTCCTATGTTTGTTTCCTTTGTGTAGACTGCAGTGTGGAAACCTCCGCCCTTTTCCATGACTGTTACATCTAGAAAAGGCAGCTTCCCATCCTTTTCCGTCTCGTAAGTGAAACGCAGCACGGAACTCTGCTCAAATGCCTCCTTCAGCTCCTGCAGATGTCTGACATCAGGTACCTGTGTAAAAATGTCGTCAACATACCTGCAGTATATGGCCGGTTTCAAGTTCATGTCGACTAAGACTTTTTGCTCGATGGTACCCATGTAGAAGTTTGCAAACAGGACACCTAGGGGAGAACCCATAGCGACCCCATCTACTTGCTTATACATGTGCCCATCCGGGCTCAAGAAGGGTGCCTCTTTAGTACAAGCTTGGAGTAGTTTCCTCAGAATACTTTCTGGCATGTCAAGAGGAGTACAGGCTGGATCACGATACACTCTGTCGGCTATCATTCCGATTGTCTCGTCCACAGGTACGTTGGTAAACAGCGATTCTACGTCCAACGAGGCTCTTATCCCTGTGGCCCGTGCGCCCCGCAGTAAGTCCACAAATTCCTTTGGAGACTTCAGGCTGAAGGCGCAAGGAACATAAGGAGTCAGCAGGCCGTTGAGTCGCTTCGCCAATCTGTACGTGGGTGTGGGTATCTGGCTAATGATTGGCCGAAGTGGGTTTCCAGGCTTGTGCGTCTTGACATTTCCATACGCATACCCAGGTTTATATTCCCCAATGATCTTTGGCAGGTGGAGTCCGGATTTCTTGGCGTTCACAGTTTCGATCAGTTTGTTGACCTTTGCTTTTAATTCGGCTGTAGTGTCCTTCGTTACCCTTTGGAACTTAGTTTGGTCAGAGAGTATGATGTTCATTTTCGCCAGATATTCGTCTTTTTTAAGAATGACATATATTGGCGACTTGTCACCTCTCCTGACAACTATCTCCTTGTTCTCACGAAGGCTTTTAGCTGCCGCTCTAAGCTCGGGGGACAGTATGGTGCTTCTGTAGTTGCCTCGATTCTTTCCTCCTTCTGCAATAAGTTCTGCTTGTAAGGTATCTTTGGTAGTGACCTTCTTTTGTGTCTCGAGGTCGAATATGTCGTCCAACAGAATTTCCAACTCCACTTTCCGGGCCATTTCACTCGGTCTGGACATAACATGACAGTTTATGCCCAGATTTAGGAGAGTGACTTGGTCCTCAGTGAGGTTAATTCCTGCAAGGTTCAGGAAGCCATCTCTTGGTCGTTTATCACCACTTTATCATTGAACAACACCTCGACATCCTCACAGACCAACATCACCTCAGCACTGAAACAAGGATTATCAAGAAACTAACAACATTATATGGAGGACCTATGGCAATTCCACGACCAAGAGATGGCTTCCTGAACCTTGCAGGAATTAACCTCACTGAGGACCAAGTCACTCTCCTAAATCTGGGCATAAACTGTCATGTTATGTCCAGACCGAGTGAAATGGCCCGGAAAGTGGAGTTGGAAATTCTGTTGGACGACATATTCGACCTCGAGACACAAAAGAAGGTCACTACCAAAGATACCTTACAAGCAGAACTTATTGCAGAAGGAGGAAAGAATCGAGGCAACTACAGAAGCACCATACTGTCCCCCGAGCTTAGAGCGGCAGCTAAAAGCCTTCGTGAGAACAAGGAGATAGTTGTCAGGAGAGGTGACAAGTCGCCAATATATGTCATTCTTAAAAAAGACGAATATCTGGCGAAAATGAACATCATACTCTCTGACCAAACTAAGTTCCAAAGGGTAACGAAGGACACTACAGCCGAATTAAAAGCAAAGGTCAACAAACTGATCGAAACTGTGAACGCCAAGAAATCCGGACTCCACCTGCCAAAGATCATTGGGGAATATAAACCTGGGTATGCGTATGGAAATGTCAAGACGCACAAGCCTGGAAACCCACTTCGGCCAATCATTAGCCAGATACCCACACCCACGTACAGATTGGCGAAGCGACTCAACGGCCTGCTGACTCCTTATGTTCCTTGCGCCTTCAGCCTGAAGTCTCCAAAGGAATTTGTGGACTTACTGCGGGGCGCACGGGCCACAGGGATAAGAGCCTCGTTGGACGTAGAATCGCTGTTTACCAACGTACCTGTGGACGAGACAATCGGAATGATAGCCGACAGAGTGTATCGTGATCCAGCCTGTACTCCTCTTGACATGCCAGAAAGTATTCTGAGGAAACTACTCCAAGCTTGTACTAAAGAGGCACCCTTCTTGAGCCCGGATGGGCACATGTATAAGCAAGTAGATGGGGTCGCTATGGGTTCTCCCCTAGGTGTCCTGTTTGCAAACTTCTACATGGGTACCATCGAGCAAAAAGTCTTAGTCGACATGAACTTGAAACCGGTCATATACTGCAGGTATGTTGACGACATTTTTACACAGGTACCTGATGTCAGACATCTGCAGGAGCTGAAGGAGGCATTTGAGCAGAGTTCCGTGCTGCGTTTCACTTACGAGACGGAAAAGGATGGGAAGCTGCCTTTTCTAGATGTAACAGTCATGGAAAAGGGCGGAGGTTTCCACACTGCAGTCTACACAAAGGAAACAAACATAGGAATGTGCCTAAATGCCAACAGCGACTGCCCTGACAGGTACAAGAGGAGTGTTGTTAACGCATACGTCGACCGTGCTCTCAGCCACAGCTCAGAATGGAAGCAAGTCGACGAAGAACTCTGTAGGGTAAGGCAGGTTCTAGTCAATAACGGTTTCTCCAATGGTTTCATCGAAGACATCATAAGAAGGAAAGTGAAAAGCCATGCAACCTCCGAAGAGACAACTAACACAACACCTATACCCCCTATTAGACTATTTTACAGGAACTTCTTTTCCACAGCTCATAAAACAGAGGAAAGGGTCCTGAAAGATATTGTTAATAGAAACGTTATCCCTACAGACAAAAATCAGAGGATACAACTGACGATTTACTATAAAACCAGAAAAACGGCCAGCCTACTCATGAGAAACTCTCCAGACACGAAACAGAACGCTTTAAAAGAGACTAACGTCGTCTATGCCTTCAAATGCCCACTTGGGGACTGTAAGCTCCAAAAAACCCAGTATATAGGCAAGACAACAACATCTCTTTCTAGGCGTTTAACGATGCATAAACAACAGGGCTCCATTAAGGAACATATAATCTCTTCCCATAACCAAACCATCGCCAGAGAAATCCTAGTAAACAACACAGAAATCATCGATAGGTACAGCGATAGCAGGCGGCTTGACGTTTGCGAGGCACTACACATCAAGAAGTCAACACCAGCAATCAACAGCCAATTATTGCACAACTATATTCTACCCACCTCAAGACTCCGCTCCAATATAGAAGCATCAAGAAATATGGACCAATAGGTTTTCTACAAACACTTCTATTCAATATCCATTGTTTCGTGTTCTGTCTTGTGTTGATACTTTTAATACCCTATTAATATCCTCTAATGCCACATCATCCTTCCCACCTCACTCAAATGTAATGCCACATCACCCTTCCCACCTCACTCAAATGTAGATATAAAATCAGGGAAACGCAAGTTCTAATCAGTTGTGTATTTGTGAAGTCTTTGAAAATGTAATAAGTTTTACGAAACGCGCCCGTGTCGCGTCAGACTAGAAATAAAAATGAATTTTGGAGAAGTGATTTTTGATTTACCTCCAACAGTGAAGCATAATGTACGAAAGATTGAGAAAATTCGTGTTAGAATTATTAATCTTACTTTTTCGGTCATATTTAATAAAATATATATATATATATATATATATATATATATATATATATATATATATATATATATATATATATATATATATATATATATATATATATATATATATATATATATATATATATATATATATATATATATTTGTGTCTGAATAATACAGGCAAAGCTTATAGGGTAAATCTTTTCAAGTTATTAAAAACTTTATCACCACTTCCGTATATCTATGACGTGATCATCTAGAACGCGGCCCCCTTCGTCAGAGACGACCTCCTTATATGTAGCCTAATATAGTTTTGTTGTTGGGATTAAAGAGGCTTATCAACTGCGGGAGGCTAGCTAGTTCAAGTTTTCTAATTAGGAAGCATACTTTAATCAATTCCTGAGGCGTATTGGCACGCTCTCAGAGCGCACGTGCACGATAATGGAGATGCAACGAACTAATTTACTGGTACAAGAACATTTTTATCCAAGAACGAATGTGTATGAAACATGCCGATTTTGACGAGTTGTGGCATTGAAACGAGACCGTTCTACATACTGAGTGTAAAGAACAGATAGATTCCCAAATTATTTGATGTATTAATCAAATTTATTAATAATTAATACAAATTATTCAATTTATGTTTTGATCTAAATTAGTTTTAAGTTTTAGTCTAAGTGTTTTTCCCTATATCTTGACCGAAACGCTAAAGCCAGGCTAGGTCATTCTAATACCAGGCTATATTCAATAACAATATTCACTTGCTACTTTCTCCCACCACCATCAGCTGTGAATAGACAAAGTGCATATCAAAAGCTTTTGTAAAGTGAAAGGGAAAAAAATACAAACAAATGAATACAGGTGGAAGCTGGAAATGCCAATTAGTCAAAGAAATATAATGACATACTCGTATCCTGTACTGGGTGGTCTAGTAGCAATGGGTATAAATTGAGTAACATTAGATTTAGAAAAGAATTACGGGCACCTGGCATCTCTTGGATGGCTAAATCCTAATCAGTCCCAGTGGATCTTCCTTCTGCTACTTTGGCTCTGTGCCACTTGATGGTTGGGAGTATTTTCCTCTTGATTTGCTCCAATCCCCAACTGTCCAACTGGTTGGGCACCTTTCCTTTTCCTAAACTGCCTAACTGTTTGGGCACCTTTCACCTTTCCTCCCGTCCAATCCCAAATCCTGACCCCCTCCCCCGTTCCAAGTGCTATATAGTGGCACTTTCCATATCCAGTCAACACAGAGATAATATACAACTCCTCGCAGAAATCCAACATATAGGAAAGGAAGCCATAATCTAAGACTGTTAATCACCCTAGATTGGATACCAAGTTACATTGGCATAGATCGTAATGAAAAGGCAAACTCACTAGCAAAAACTGCGACTGCTCTTACTGTTGTACAGGTTCAAATACCTCCAAGTTTTTCACAGAGCAAATCAAGAAGAAAATACGCCCAACTATAAAATGTCGCCAGAGACCCAAAGTAGAGGAAGGAAGATCCACTGCGATATGGTACGAACAAGCCACTGGGTTATACTGTTTGAAGCCTGAGAAAAAAATATACAGAGACATTGCAGTAGCCATACATTCCACAACGACTACAATTATTAGAAAAGCTGTTAAGGAATGGGACTCACTAGTGAACATTCTGCACCCACATCCGCCACTAATATAATGTTAATAAAACAGAAAAAGGGGGAAACACCACCTCCATTTAATACTTTGACCCAAATATCAGTTATCGCGAATAACCGAACTCAATTACGGGCTCACAACAGCTCCTGCTACATGGTCATTTCGTTCTGAATAGCTAAATCTACAACAACAACAACGTTTTCTCACTGATAGTGCCCTTCCCTTCCATACCCTTGGCTTTCAATTGAGCAAAAATATGCTTTACATTTATCTCCAGTTCGAAGAACATTTCAGCATGACAATGATTAGAATTTGTAATTATGGATTCAAGCAGGTATAATTAATTCCAATAAGTCGTTATTGGGGATCCAAATTTAATTTTTTTCACAAATTTCATCAATGATTCTGGCAGATAATTTCATAACAAATGGATATAAAAATTGATAAAATTATTGTCCAAAAACAGGTGAGAATAAACTCTTAATGAATTGTTGTTTACATTTATTAAAAGAAAATTTAACATCTCATTCATATTTAAGTTACAAGATATATAAAAAAATTGAACAAATTTAGTGCAGAGGCCTCTCTTAAATTCAGTAAACTTCATTACCATGTCAGAATTAAACTGCAGAAATAGCAGGCGATTTGAATATTTTCAGTGTTGAATATGTCTATCAATTATATTATTCCACAAGTTTGGTAGTTTCCTTCCATGCAAGGATGTCCGCCTGGAGTTGGGGAAGACGACTATAGGAGCCCTGGTCTAGAGGACACCGCGTGAAGGGGTCCAGCCCGGACTCCAGTAGCAGGCGAATCAGCGTCGACTCGTCTGTCACCATCTTGGACGAGTGCAGCAGCACCGGCGCCTCCATCACCGCCAGCGTCACGCTGTCTCTGAACTCTTCCGGGACCTCCTCCGATGATTCCTGATACGGCACTGGGAAATGATGAAAGAAAATATTGGAATCGGCTGCCTTCTTCCCAAGGGAAGATAGATACTGTGCGTGGTCAAGTCGCAGAACCTGATAGACCGAACTAAATATTTCTGATTCACGTATGCTTTTGTAAGTACTATCAAAGAGGTCCGCAAAAAACTTGTATCTGTTTCCTTCAATATCTTCTGAGGTCAAGCCAATTGTAACAAATGACACTGTTATGGCAACTAGGGTATCTGCAACGACCTTAGCCAGGCCAGGAGCTCGATAAGCCTTCTTGAGTTTCCGTAAATCGACAAACTCCATATACAAATGAATAACATGCTCGGTCATATATAACCTCTTCTTTCCTATTAAATTTAGGGATTCCTCCGCCATTTGTTTTAAGACCTTCATTAGATTGTAGAGTAAGGATACTTCTGGTCCGACATTTATTCTTGTTAACTGGTCAACTGCTGCATCACCAATACCATCAAGGTGGCCATATTCATCAAGGGTGACTAACATATCTTTAAGTTCATGAAGTAATATTGGAGCTTCATCATCTGTACATAAATGATCGCGATCCATATATTTTCCGTTGATCACAAGGCCTGCAGCTGCTTGCATTCCCGAGGCGGCATCCTGTAAGAAAGTCTCTGGCCAAATGTGGATTAAGTGAACCATTCTCAGACGCAGGTACGGGTTAGGGCACATCTCTGGGTCTGCGAACATTGTTAGTATCCAGGGCTTCACGACAGACTCGAGTGCGCTTAAATTGATGTCATTATCAGGCTCACAAGATGGTGCTAGGTCAATAATTCCCCAAAGGACATCTTCCCATTGCCCCGTCATCTTGACCGACGTCGTACGCATGGAGAGAGTTAATGCGCACAAAATTCCAAGTTGTACGCTGCTAGTGAATAACATCGTAGAATCGTTATTATGCAAGTCATTAAGAATGGCTTTTGATTTGTCAATAAATTCTAACATTTTGTCGCCAGAAAATCCTTCACCGAGGTTCATTACGTCGACTAAGATCGATAGTGGAAGACTAGGAAAATAATCATCTGCAGCAGTGGTATCATTGTCTCGGAACGTGTGACAGACTGACAGTAGAAATTGTTCCAACACGCAACCAACTGCAAATGAATAACTAACTCTTGTTTGGAAGTTAATATATAGGTCGCGCTAGGACGAGGTGACGTGACATGCCTGGAGATTGAGGTACATGTGCTGGCTGCTTCACGCTGCCTCACTTGTTATTAATTAAAAATAAGTTTCTAGAATACAAATTATAAAAACAAACCTATTACCTTACTTCGAAAATTTGCACATAAATTTGAACTCTTTTGGCTTTAAATTTCGGATATTATTTAGTATCAGGAACTAATCTATGTTTTCAAGGCAAGTGATCTATTTTATGTTCTTTTGCAAAAAAATAAGAATAAAGGTAACGGTAGAAGACCTATTGGCCCATACGAGGCCACTCCTATTTAAAACCACCTAATCTCATTCATATATATGTCCAACCTACGCTTGAAACAATCAAGGGACCCTACTCTTATTATGTTACGCAGTAATTGATTCCACAAATCAACAACCGTGTTACCGAACCAGTATTTACCCAGGTTTTTCCGAAATATAAACCTATCCAGTTTATACCCAATGTTTCGAGTTCTGTATCGTGATGATACTTTTAATACCCAATTAATATTCCCTTTGTTATGTCCATTAGCTCTCTTGTAACCCTCAATAGGAACATAAGAACAAAGGTAACTGCAGAAGGCCTATTGGCCCATACGAGACAGCTCCTATTTATAAGAACATAAGAACAAAGGTAACTGCAGATGGCCTATTGGCCCATACGAGGCAGCTCCTATTTATAATCACCCAATCCCACTCATATACATGTCCAACCCACGCTTGAAACAATCGAGAGACCCAACCTCCATCACGTTACGCGGCAATTGGTTCCACAAATCAACAAAAACCGGTTGTTGACTTGTGGAACTAATTACCACATAATGTGGTGGAGGAGGGGTCCCTCGATTGTTTCAAACGTGGGTTGGATATGTATATGAGTGGGATTGGGTGATAATATATAGGAGCCTTGGATGGGCTCCTAGTGCAACGATTTTCGGCCTCGGGTAAGGTATGCGACGTTCTGTTAGGAGGACAATCACTTGTCTAGTGAAAGACGTCTACCGAGGGGAGAGATAATTAGTATGTGTGTTCCGACAATAACATGTAAAATAGCACCATTGAGTACTACTACTCCCTCATCCGAATCAAGAACTTCCGATATACAATGAAATCACAATAATGTGACATGTTTGAGAAACTTTTTGCAGCCGGACAACAGAATCGAAGCTGAATCTTAACCCATTGACTACGATATGCTAAAAGTTGCACAACCTGGAGTCCAACAGAAAAATATGAATTTAAAATATTTAAACTTTAAGCCACACTGGTCTGAGGCCGCGTTGATCTCGCTCTTCGTCTCCTCATATAAGCAGCTAGACCTCTGAATGTACAAATATTCACGAACTACTGATGGTAAGTTATCTGGAATAATGTCTACTCTCAATTTAGTGTTTCTCTACACACACCACTTGTTTTTCAACATATACTCAATAAGTATCAACGCTGACTTTGACGACAGCGTTGGTCATTCGTTGAGCTTAACAAGTACTGTATATTTCCCGGATTCATGAAACAATTCCGCAAGCACTTACGAACCTGTACATCTTTTCTCAATCTTTGGCGGCTTTGTTTACAATTATTAAAGAGTTAATGACCACCGAAGCACCAGGAGGCTGTTTATAACAATAACAACAAGTATATCGTCTAACGATCATTGGTGCGGTGGTCACGGTACTGTGTACGTTTAGGGGTGATCCTGGACGGCATGGGTTCGAATCCTGGCCGGGTCAAAGAGTTCTTAGTGATATATATATATATATATATATATATATATATATATATATATATATATATATATATATATATATATATATATATATATATATATATATATATATATATTTGTGTCTGAATAATACAGGCAAAGCTTATAGGGTAAATCTTTTCAACTTATTAAAAACTTTATCACCACTTCCCTATATCTATGACGTGATCATCTAGAACGCGGCCATCTTCGCCAGAGACGACCTCCTAATATGTAGCCTAATATAGTTTTGTTGTTGGGATTAAAGAGGCTTATCAACTGCGGGAGGCTAGCTAGTTCAAGTTTTCTAATTAGGAAGCATACTTTAATCAATTCCTGAGGCCTATTGAGCGTATTGGCACGCTCTCAGAGCGCACGTGCACGATAATGGAGATGCAACGAACCAATTTACTGGTACAAGAACATTTTTATCAAAGAACGAATGTGTATGAAACATGCCGATTTTGACGAGTTGTGGCATTGAAACGAGACCGTTCTACATACTGAGTGTAAAGAACAGATAGATTCCCAAATTATTTGATGTATTAATCAAATTTATTAATAATTAATACAAATTATTCAATTTATGTTTTGATCTCAATTAGTTTTAAGTTTTAGTCTAAGTGTTTTTCCCTATATCTTGACCGAAACGCTAAAGCCAGGCTAGGTCATTCTAATACCAGGCTATATTCAATAACAATATTCACTTGCTACTTTCTCCCACCACCATCAGCTGTGAATAGACAAAGTGCATATCAAAAGCTTTTGTAAAGTGAAAGGGAAAAAAATACAAACAAATGAATACAGGTGGAAGCTGGAAATGCCAATTAGTCAAACAAATATAATGACATACTCGTATCCTGTACTGGGTGGTCTAGTAGCAATGGGTATAAATTGAGTAACATTAGATTTAGAAAAGAATTACGGGCACCTGGCATCTCTTGGATGGCTAAATCCTAATCAGACCCAGTGGATCTTCCTTCTGCTACTTTGGCTCTGTGCCACTTGATGGTTGGGAGTATTTTCCTCTTGATTTGCTCCAATCCCCAACTGTCCAACTGGTTGGGCACCTTTCCTTTTCCTAAACTGCCTAACTGTTTGGGCACCTTTCACCTTTCCTCCTGTCCAATCCCAAATCCAGACCCCCTCCCCCGTTCCAAGTGCTATATAGTGGCACTTTCCATATCCAGTCAACACAGAGATAATATACAACTCCTCGCAGAAATCCAACATATAGGAAAAGAAGCCATAATCTACGACTGTTAATCACCCTTGATTGGATACCAAGTTACATTGGCATAGATCGTAATGAAAAGGCAAACTCACTAGCAAAAACTGCGACTGCTCTTACTGTTGTACAGGTTCAAATACCTCCAAGTTTTTCACAGAGCAAATCAAGAAGAAAATACGCCCAACTATAAAAAGTCGCCAGAGACCCAAAGTAGAGGAAGGAAGATCCACTGCGATATGGTACGAACAAGCCACTGGGTTATACTGTTTGAAGCCTGAGAAAAAAATATACAGAGACATTGCAGTAGCCATACATTCCACAACGACTACAATGATTAGAAAAGCTGTTAAGGAATGAGACTAACTAGTGAACATTCTGCACCCACATCTGCCACTAATATAATGTTAATAAAACAGAAAAAGGGGGAAACACCACCTCCATTTAATACTTTGACCCAAATATCAGTTATCGCGAATAACCGAACTCAATTACGGGCTCACAACAGCTCCTGCTACATGGTCATTTCGTTCTGAATAGCTAAATCTACAACAACAACAACGTTTTCTCACTGATAGTGCCCTTCCCTTCCATACCCTTGGCTTTCAATTGAGCAAAAATATGCTTTACATTTATCTCCAGTTCGAAGAACATTTCAGCATGACAATGATTAGAATTTGTAATTATGGATTCAAGCAGGTATAATTAATTCCAATAAGTCGTTATTGGGGATCCAAATTTAATTTTTTTCACAAATTTCATCAATGATTCTGGTAGATAATTTCATAACAAATGGATATAAAAATTGATAAAATTATTGTCCAAAAACAGGTGAGAATAAACTCTTAATGAATTGTTGTTTACATTTATTAAAAGAAAATTTAACATCTCATTCATATTTAAGTTACAAGATATATAAAAAAATTGAACAAATTTAGTGCAGAGGCCTCTCTTAAATTCAGTAAACTTCATTACCATGTCAGAATTAAACTGCAGAAGTAGCAGGCGATTTGAATATTTTCAGTGTTGAATATGTCTATCAATTATATTATTCCACAAGTTTGGTAGTTTCCTTCCATGCAAGGATGTCCGCCTGGAGTTGGGGAAGACGACTATAGGAGCCCTGGTCTAGAGGACACCGCGTGAAGGGGTCCAGCCCGGACTCCAGTAGCAGGCGAATCAGCGTCGACTCGTCTGTCACCATCTTGGACGAGTGCAGCAGCACCGGCGCCTCCATCACCGCCAGCGTCACGCTGTCTCTGAACTCTTCCGGGACCTCCTCCGATGATTCCTGATACGGCACTGGGAAATGATGAAAGAAAATATTGGAATCGGCTGCCTTCTTCCCAAGGGAAGATAGATACTGTGCGTGGTCAAGTCGCAGAACCTGATAGACCGAACTAAATATTTCTGATTCACGCATGCTTTTGTAAGTACTATCAAAGAGGTCCGCAAAAAACTTGTATCTGTTTCCTTCAATATCTTCTGAGGTCAAGCCAATTGTAACAAATGACACTGTTATGGCAACTAGGGTATCTGCAACGACCTTAGCCAGGCCAGGAGCTCGATAAGCCTTCCTGAGTTTCCGTAAATCGACAAACTCCATATACAAATGAATAACATGCTCGGTCATATATAACCTCTTCTTTCCTATTAAATTTAGGGATTCCTCCGCCATTTGTTTTAAGACCTTCATTAGATTGTAGAGTAAGGATACTTCTGGTCCGACATTTATTCTTGTTAACTGGTCAACTGCTGCATCACCAATACCATCAAGGTGGCCATATTCATCAAGGGTGACTAACATATCTTTAAGTTCATGAAGTAATATTGGAGCTTCATCATCTGTACATAAATGATCGCGATCCATATATTTTCCGTTGATCACAAGGCCTGCAGCTGCTTGCATTCCCGAGGCGGCATCCTGTAAGAAAGTCTCTGGCCAAATGTGGATTAAGTGAACCATTCTCAGACGCAGGTACGGGTTAGGGCACATCTCTGGGTCTGCGAACATTGTTAGTATCCAGGGCTTCACGACAGACTCGAGTGCGCTTAAATTGATGTCATTATCAGGCTCACAAGATGGTGCTAGGTCAATAATTCCCCAAAGGACATCTTCCCATTGCCCCGTCATCTTGACCGACGTCGTACGCATGGAGAGAGTTAATGCGCACAAAATTCCAAGTTGTACGCTGCTAGTGAATAACATCGAAGAATCGTTATTATGCAAGTCATTAAGAATGGCTTTTGATTTGTCAATAAATTCTAACATTTTGTCGCCAGAAAATCCTTCACCGAGGTTCATTACGTCGACTAAGATCGATAGTGGAAGACTAGGAAAATAATCATCTGCAGCAGTGGTATCCATTGTCTCGGAACGTGTGACAGACTGACAGTAGAAATTGTTCCAACACGCAACCAACTGCAAATGAATAACTAATTCTTGTTTGGAAGTTAATATATAGGTCGCGCTAGGACGAGGTGACGTGACATGCCTGGAGATTGAGGTACATGTGCTGGCTGCTTCACGCTGCCTCACTTGTTATTAATTAAAAATAAGTTTCTAGAATACAAATTATAAAAACAAACCTATTACCTTACTTCGAAAATTTGCACATAAATTTGAACTCTTTTGGCTTTAAATTTCGGATATTATTTATTATCAAGAACTAATCTATGTTTTCAAGGCAAGTGATCTATTTTATGTTCTTTTGCAAAAAAATAAGAATAAAGGTAACGGTAGAAGACCTATTGGCCCATACGAGGCCGCTCCTATTTAAAACCACCGAATCTCATTCATATATATGTCCAACCTACGCTTGAAACAATCAAGGGACCCTACTCTTATTATGTTACGCAGTAATTGATTCCACAAATCAACAACGGTGTTACCGAACCAGTATTTACCCAGGTTTTTCCGAAATATAAACCTATCCAGTTTATACCCAATGTTTCGAGTTCTGTATCGTGATGATACTTTTAATACCCAATTAATATTCCCTTTGTTATGTCCATTAGCTCTCTTGTAACCCTCAATAGGAACATAAGAACAAAGGTAACTGCAGAAGGCCTATTGGCCCATACGAGACAGCTCCTATTTATAAGAACATAAGAACAAAGGTAACTGCAGATGGCCTATTGGCCCATACGAGGCAGCTCCTATTTATAACTACCCAATCCCACTCATATACATGTCCAACCCACGCTTGAAACAATCGAGAGACCCAACCTCCATCACGTTACGCAGCAATTGGTTCCACAAATCAACAAAAACCGGTTGTTGACTTGTGGAACTAATTACCACATAATGTGGTGGAGGAGGGGTCCCTCGATTGTTTCAAACGTGGGTTGGATATGTATATGAGTGGGATTGGGTGATAATATATAGGAGCCTTGGATGGGCTCCTAGTGCAACGATTTTCGGCCTCGGGTAAGGTATGCGACGTTCTGTTAGAAGGACAATCACTTGTCTAGTGAAAGACGTCTACCGAGGGGAGAGATAATTAGTATGTGTGTTCCGACAATAACATGTAAAATAGCACCATTGAGTACTACAGCTCCCTCATCCGAATCAAGAACTTCCGATATACAATGAAATCACAATAATGTGACATGTTTGAGAAACTTTTTGCAGCCGGACAACGGAATCGAAGCTGAATCTTAACCCATTGACTACGATATGCTAAAAGTTGCACAACCTGGAGTCCAACAGAAAAATATGAATTTAAAATATTTAAACTTTAAGCCACACTGGTCTGAGGCCGCGTTGATCTCGCTCTTCGTCTCCTCATATAAGCAGCTAGACCTCTGAATGTACAAATATTCACGAACTACTGATGGTAAGTTATCTGGAATAATGTCTACTCTCAATTTAGTGTTTCTCTACACACACCACTTGTTTTTCAACGTATACTCAATAAGTATCAACGCTGACTTTGACGACAGCGTTGGTCATTCGTTGAGCTTAACAAGTACTGTATATTTCCCTGATTCATGAAGCAATTCCGCAAGCACTTACGAACCTGTACATCTTTTCTCAATCTTTGGCGGCTTTGTTTACAATTATTAAAGAGTTAATGAGCACCGAAGCACCAGGAGGCTGTTTATAACAATAACAACAAGTATATCGTCTAACGATCATTGGTGTGGTGGTCAGGTACTGTGTACATTTAGGGGTGATCCTGGACGGCATGGGTTCGAATCCTGGCCGGGTCAAAGAGTTCTTAGTGATATATATATATATATATATATATATATATATATATATATATATATATATATATATATATATATATATATATATATATAAAAGTTTGTGAGGGTACCACCTCTGGTGCCAATGTGGGGACCCATAGCCTCGGAGAAGAAAATAAAAAGTATTCAGAGGAGACCTTGTGGTCTCTCACTGAACACTAATATTATCTTCTCCTACCACCCCCATTCTTTTGTATGTACACATATATATTTACTTTATTTGAACTTTGTTACAAAAAAGGAGTTACATATGGGTTACAAAGATGGTTGTCATAGGTTGTCGAGTTCCTCCAGCTCCTCAGATGGCGGGCAGGAACCCTGGATGCAGTGCGCATTTCCCCTCTGTATCGCCACACTGAGGCGCTGGAAAAGAAAGGTTGCAGCTCTCGGGTCCCTTGTTGTTTCAATGAGCCTAGAACCCAGTTCCTTCAAAAAACTGGTAGCACTTTTACCCCAGGCGCCGAGCGTCTCAGAAGCAATGGGGACAAAATTGTAGTGGTGATCCAGTTCTCTATACTTACGGGATTTGGCTGCTTCCCTGTGGGTGGCAGCGCCACCTGGTTGTGCAACACTGAGGTTAATGTAGGTGTTAGCCAGGGTTGATACGCACGTGTAGTCCCATACCAACTGCTTGCCATTCTTCCAGGGGTTCACTGTGATACCATCCGGGCGACCAATAAGAGCATCAGAGTTACGGGGCGTTAGGTAACGGGGCTCTCTTTCAGCTGGGCATCCAGCTGTAGTGAGGCTCCTCTTGATGATGTCGTTAACTTCACTGTGCCTCGAGTGCCATCCCCCTGTGCTTTGGCAGAGTAGGCCATGGTGACCGTACCTGTCAGCCACCACCTCGCCGCAAATACACCTATATCTGGTGTGGATTGGGGCAGCAAGGCGGAGGGCCACAGCAATTCGGAGGGCGTGTGGTGTGAGACGCGTGCCAGTTGCCGACATTGGGGTTGCTAACAGGAAATCCCCTGCATGTGGTGCTGCTACTGCTGTGAGGCGAGCAATGTCGTGTTGTGTTGTTGCAGCACCCAGGCACTCTGCAGCAACTTGGTCTACAATGGGACCATCCCAGCTGGATTGCTTGTGGGATTTTGGGGATGGTGGTTGAGGTGATTGGCCTGCACGAGAGGCCCACTCTGTGGCACAGCGTGTAAAATTGGGATCATGTACACCTGCCAGCTGATGTAAGTGGGCAGGTAGAATTTCCTTCACAAGGTCGTCGGATGCTGATAAGGAGGACAGGAAGGCTGGAACAGCGATTTGCGTTGCTGTTCGAACTCCGAGGGCCCCAAGTCTTACGGGAAGAGAGGCTTGTTTCCACTGTAGGTCATCGAGAGAGAGGTTAAGGGCTTTTTCTAGCATTGATTTCAGTAACCGGTCATACTCACTTAGTTTTTGGCTACTGTAAGATGGTGAACACCTCAGAAAGTAGGTTAACCTGGGGAGGGACAGACATCTGGTGATGAGGTAGAGTGCATCATGAGCATCAATATCCTCAATCCTCCCATCCATCCTCTTAAGGTCGGCGATTTTCTTATCAAGGACCTCATCGATGGCTTTCAACCCCAGGGGAGCTCCTAGGAGTGTGCTGTCTTCAGGTTTAGTTTTATGGATATTTGGCAGAAGACCCTCTATTCTCTCTACGATGCCCTGGTTGGAACATATTATTTCACATTTAGAAGGGTTCAGGGTGAGGCCTAAAACTGCACCTTGCTCCTGGATTTTTCTGATGTCCTCCAGGAGGGAGTATTGGGAACCAGCTAGGGTACCATCATCCAAGAACCAGATGTTAAGCTCGCTGGACAGGACCTCTGTGACTTGTTTGATGACTAAGCAGAAAAGGAGAGGAGCGAGGGGGTCACCCTGTTGGACGCCTTCTCGCGAGTCAATTTCATGTTCGCCAAAAAGTAGCTTAAGATCCATACTGTAGCATGAATGTACAAAAGGGTAGAGGGAAGGGAAATGACTATGAACCGCACGGAGTACAGCATCCCTCCGCACCAAATTGAAGGCATTTTTGAAATCTAGCTTGATAAGGGCCTTTTCGTCTGTGATGTTGGCGATGAAGGCTCGAGCTGCATGGGCTGCCGCCTCACACCCTTGTGGAATGCCAAACCCGAGCTGTTTTGGCTTCAGCATGTTGGCCGCTGCATCACTAACTGTTCTTGCAGCTGCCTTTGCGACGAGACGCCGGAGAGAATTGCCCACAGCTATTGGCCTGATCCCTCCATCCTTTTTCTTTAGAGCACAGAGAGATGCTCCAAAAAAGATAGGTCTTATGGACGCTGGTATGTTGCCAGCTAGACATGTGTTGGTGAATCTGGTTAGTTCCACCAAGAGGTTCTTTGCAATGTCACCCAGTGCAGGGTTGAGCATTTGCTTGAGGTGGTTGGGTTTTAGTCCTGTGAACCCACCTGCTGATCCTGTAGGGAAGGACATGGCTGCTTTATGGACCACAGATTCAGCCACCCAGAGAGGTTCTGCTCCGGTAGCCCCCACTTGTACAATGTCGTCCTCACGCGGAGCCCTGGGTGGGTGTTTCTCCCTTAGGGCTTGAGCTGTTGCGGCATCTCTGTCGGCAATTGAGTCCTCACTGGTGATGACTCTTATTGCGCCAATAGTGTTTCCTTCTTCTATTTTCTTGGTGACTGATGTTCTGATTTTTGATGTCTCGGATATGCCACTGTTGCTCTTCCTGCCGTGGGTGTTTCTCGCGCGAGTGGGAAGGCGCACCTGGTTGTCCTCCCTGGGAAAATCATTTATAGCTTTGATGACTGAGGCAGCTAAGGTTTTGTCTCTCCTTGCAGGGGTGGCTAGACATATGTTGCCAAACATTAGGAGGTTGTGCCATGCTTGGGTCGTTCCAGGAGAGTCGTTGACCTTTCTCAGGAGGGCAGATAATTTGGCTGCTGCATGGGGGCGGGCTGCTTTAGGGATGTGTTGCAAGGTTCTGGCCGATGTTGCTTTGATAGCTTCTAATAAATTTTCTGTGGGAATGAAGGTCTGGGAGGTGTTTTGCCTTACGGGCGGTGTGGGCTGTTGATTGGTGTTCTCCCTGGGAGGGCGCCCAGAACCCAAACACCTGGCTCCGTCGTGGTAATGAATGCGCACATTATCGTCACTCAACCGGATATAGCATACCCGGTCACACGTCTGACATCTACCTTGTCTACCCCTGTTTGATGGCTCATCTTGGCTTGGAGAAGCCTGGCTATCTGTTGGGAGCTGCGACATGGGCTGGCGCTGGGCGGGCGCTGGGCGGGAAGGTGGACGGCGGGTGGAGACTGGAGGGTGGGCGGCGGTTGGAGGCTGGGGGGGTGATCAGCTGGCCGTGGCACTTACTACTCAGGTGAGTGGTAATACATATACCACCTCTATACAAAGTGTGGGTATACACCCACTACACAATATGTGGGTATACATTGGGTGGGTGGGTAGCGTAGACACACATGGGAGCCTCCCGGCTTCTATGGGCGGGTGGCAAGGTGGCCTCGTGGGTGGGGAGGCGACGTGGTGGGGTGGGTAGGAGGGGGAAGAGCAGGTATTTCCCGGCCTGGGCGCTGGGTGGGGGCGGGGGTCAGGGCGACACTAACACTGGTATAATTTCCCCGTATATCACTGCACAATAATGAATGAATCACACACTTGTAATCTGACTCACTGCACGTGTGATGTACTCACAATATGATAGATATGTTGCGCCAATTATCGCTGACAACGTAACTTGTTCAGCAAAACTTTCAAAAAAGAAAAACACAAAACACTGTTTGGCACACGCGTAACCCCCACCTCTCTCTCCTGACCACACAACACCCCTCACTCACCCCCCACCTCCCCTCACTATGGGAGGCCTGCAGGGTCCATCCTGGCCCCTCACTCCAGCCTCCATGACTCCACACTGCCAACCCACCTGTTTTGATAAGTTTTCACATAGATGGTACACCGTAGGCACTTCCGGCCACTCCCACGTCTGCTTGGTGTATTCACGGTGAATATGGTTGAGTCTTGGTACGGTGAAGCCAAGATGTCTCAGGGTAATGGCTGAGAAGGCAGCAGCTCCTCCGCCACACGTCCGTCCCCTAGGCCTCTCCCTCCGTATACATATATATATATATATATATATATATATATATATATATATATATATATATATATATATTTGTGTCTGAATAATACAGGCAAAGCTTATAGGGTAAATCTTCTCAACTTATTAAAAACTTTATCACCACTTCCCTATATCTATGACGTGATCATCTAGAACGCGGCCCCCCTCGCCAGAGACGACCTCCTTATATGTAGCCTAATATAGTTTTGTTGTTGGGATTAAAGAGGCTTATCAACTGCGGGAGGCTAGCTAGTTCAAGTTTTCTAATTAGGAAGCATACTTTAATCAATTCCTGAGGCCTATTGAGCGTATTGGCACGCTCTCAGAGCGCACGTGCACGATAATGGAGATGCAACGAACTAATTTACTGGTACAATAACATTTTTATCCAAGAACGAATGTGTATGAAACATGCCGATTTTGACGAGTTGTGGCATTGAAACGAGACCGTTCTACATACTGAGTGTAAAGAACAGATAGATTCCCAAATTATTTGATGTATTAATCAAATTTATTAATAATTAATACAAATTATTCAATTTATGTTTTGATCTCAATTAGTTTTAAGTTTTAGTCTAAGTGTTTTTCCCTATATCTTGACCGAAACGCTAAAGCCAGGCTAGGTCATTCTAATACCAGGCTATATTCAATAACAATATTCACTTGCTACTTTCTCCCACCACCATCAGCTGTGAATAGACAAAGTGCATATCAAAAGCTTTTGTAAAGGGAAAGGGAAAAAAATACAAACAAATTAATACAGGTGGAAGCTGGAAATGCCAATTAGTCAAAGAAATATAATGACATACTCGTATCCTGTACTGGGTGGTCTAGTAGCAATGGGTATAAATTGAGTAACATTAGATTTAGAAAAGAATTACGGGCACCTGGCATCTCTTGGATGGCTAAATCCTAATCAGTCCCAGTGGATCTTCCTTCTGCTACTTTGGCTCTGTGCCACTTGATGGTTGGGAGTATTTTCCTCTTGATTTGCTCCAATCCCCAACTGTCCAACTGGTTGGGCACCTTTCCTTTTCCTAAACTGCCTAACTGTTTGGGCACCTTTCACCTTTCCTCCCGTCCAATCCCAAATCCTGACCCCCTCCCCGTTCCAAGTGCTATATAGTGGCACTTTCCATATCCAGTCAACACAGAGATAATATACAACTCCTCGCAGAAATCCAACATATAGGAAAAGAAGCCATAATCTAAGACTGTTAATCACCCTAGATTGGATACCAAGTTACATTGGCATAGATCGTAATGAAAAGGCAAACTCACTAGCAAAAACTGCGACTGCTCTTACTGTTGTACAGGTTCAAATACCTCCAAGTTTTTCACAGAGCAAATCAAGAAGAAAATACGCCCAACTATAAAAAGTCGCCAGAGACCCAAAGTAGAGGAAGGAAGATCCACTGCGATATGGTACGAACAAGCCACTGGGTTATACTGTTTGAAGCCTGAGAAAAAAATATACAGAGACATTGCAGTAGCCATACATTCCACAACGACTACAATGATTAGAAAAGCTGTTAAGGAATGGGACTCACTAGTGAACATTCTGCACCCACATCCGCCACTAATATAATGTTAATAAAACAGAAAAAGGGGGAAACACCACCTCCATTTAATACTTTGACCCAAATATCAGTTATCGCGAATAACCGAACTCAATTACGGGCTCACAACAGCTCCTGCTACATGGTCATTTCGTTCTGAATAGCTAAATCTACAACAACAACAACGTTTTCTCACTGATAGTGCCCTTCCCTTCCATACCCTTGGCTTTCAATTGAGCAAAAAAATGCTTTACATTTATCTCCAGTTCGAAGAACATTTCAGCATGACAATGATTAGAATTTGTAATTATGGATTCAAGCAGGTATAATTAATTCCAATAAGTCGTTATTGGGGATCCAAATTTAATTTTTTTCACAAATTTCATCAATGATTCTGGCAGATAATTTCATAACAAATGGATATAAAAATTGATAAAATTATTGTCCAAAAACAGGTGAGAATAAACTCTTAATGAATTGTTGTTTACATTTATTAAAAGAAAATTTAACATCTCATTCATATTTAAGTTACTAGATATATAAAAAAATTGAACAAATTTAGTGCAGAGGCCTCTCTTAAATTCAGTAAACTTCATTACCATGTCAGAATTAAACTACAGAAGTAGCAGGCGATTTGAATATTTTCAGTGTTGAATATGTCTATCAATTATATTATTCCACAAGTTTGGTAGTTTCCTTCCATGCAAGGATGTCTGCCTGGAGTTGGGGAAGACGACTATAGGAGCCCTGGTCTAGAGGACACCGCGTGAAGGGGTCCAGCCCGGACTCCAGTAGCAGGCGAATCAGCGTCGACTCGTCTGTCACCATCTTGGACGAGTGCAGCAGCACGGGCGCCTGCATCACCGCCAGCGTCACGCTGTCTCTGAACTCTTCCGGGACCTCCTCCGATGATTCCTGATACGGCACTGGGAAATGATGAAAGAAAATATTGGAATCGGCTGCCTTCTTCCCAAGGGAAGATAGATACTGTGCGTGGTCAAGTCGCAGAACCTGATAGACCGAACTAAATATTTCTGATTCACGTATGCTTTTGTAAGTACTATCAAAGAGGTCCGCAAAAAACTTGTATCTGTTTCCTTCAATATCTTCTGAGGTCAAGCCAATTGTAACAAATGACACTGTTATGGCAACTAGGGTATCTGCAACGACCTTAGCCAGGCCAGGAGCTCGATAAGCCTTCCTGAGTTTCCGTAAATCGACAAACTCCATATACAAATGAATAACATGCTCGGTCATATATTACCTCTTCTTTCCTATTAAATTTAGGGATTCCTCCGCCATTTGTTTTAAGACCTTCATTAGATTGTAGAGTAAGGATACTTCTGGTCCGACATTTATTCTTGTTAACTGGTCAACTGCTGCATCACCAATACCATCAAGGTGGCCATATTCATCAAGGGTGACTAACATATCTTTAAGTTCATGAAATAATATTGGAGCTTCATCATCTGTACATAAATGATCGCGATCCATATATTTTCCGTTGATCACAAGGCCTGCAGCTGCTTGCATTCCCGAGGCGGCATCCTGTAAGAAAGTCTCTGGCCAAATGTGGATTAAGTGAACCATTCTCAGACGCAGGTACGGGTTAGGGCACATCTCTGGGTCTGCGAACATTGTTAGTATCCAGGGCTTCACGACAGACTCGAGTGCGCTTAAATTGATGTCATTATCAGGCTCACAAGATGGTGCTAGGTCAATAATTCCCCAAAGGACATCTTCCCATTGCCCCGTCATCTTGACCGACGTCGTACGCATGGAGAGAGTTAATGCGCACAAAATTCCAAGTTGTACGCTGCTAGTGAATAACATCGTAGAATCGTTATTATGCAAGTCATTAAGAATGGCTTTTGATTTGTCAATAAATTCTAACATTTTGTCGCCAGAAAATCCTTCACCGAGGTTCATTACGTCGACTAAGATCGATAGTGGAAGACTAGGAAAATAATCATCTGCAGCAGTGGTATCCATTGTCTCGGAACGTGTGACAGACTGACAGTAGAAATTGTTCCAACACGCAACCAACTGCAAATGAATAACTAACTCTTGTTTGGAAGTTAATATATAGGTCGCGCTAGGACGAGGTGACGTGACATGCCTGGAGATTGAGGTACATGTGCTGGCTGCTTCACGCTGCCTCACTTGTTATTAATTAAAAATAAGTTTCTAGAATACAAATTATAAAAACAAACCTATTACCTTACTTCGAAAATTTGCACATAAATTTGAACTCTTTTGGCTTTAAATTTCGGATATTATTTATTATCAGGAACTAATCTATGTTTTCAAGGCAAGTGATCTATTTTATGTTCTTTTGCAAAAAAATAAGAATAAAGGTAACGGTAGAAGACCTATTGGCCCATACGAGGCCGCTCCTATTTAAAACCACCTAATCTCATTCATATATATGTCCAACCTACGCTTGAAACAATCAAGGGACCCTACTCTTATTATGTTACGCAGTAATTGATTCCACAAATCAACAACCGTGTTACCGAACCAGTATTTACCCAGGTTTTTCCGAAATATAAACCTATCCAGTTTATACCCAATGTTTCGAGTTCTGTATCGTGATGATACTTTTAATACCCAATTAATATTCCCTTTGTTATGTCCATTAGCTCTCTTGTAACCCTCAATAGGAACATAAGAACAAAGGTAACTGCAGAAGGCCTATTGGCCCATACGAGACAGCTCCTATTTATAAGAACATAAGAACAAAGGTAACTGCAGATGGCCTATTGGCCCATACGAGGCATCTCCTATTTATAACCACCCAATCCCACTCATATACATGTCCAACCCACGCTTGAAACAATCGAGAGACCCAACCTCCATCACGTTAGGCGGCAATTGGTTCCACAAATCAACAAAAACTGGTTGTTGACTTGTGGAACTAATTACCACATAATGTGGTGGAGGAGGGGTCCCTCGATTGTTTCAAACGTGGGTTGGATATGTATATGAGTGGGATTGGGTGATAATATATAGGAGCCTTGGATGGGCTCCTAGTGCAACGATTTTCGGCCTCGGGTAAGGTATGCGACGTTCTGTTAGGAGGACAATCACTTGTCTAGTGAAAGACGTCTACCGAGGGGAGAGATAATTAGTATGTGTGTTCCGACAATAACATGTAAAATAGCACCATTGAGTACTACTGCTCCCTCATCCGAATCAAGAACTTCCGATATACAATGAAATCACAATAATGTGACATGTTTGAGAAACTTTTTGCAGCCGGACAACGGAATCGAAGCTGAATCTTAACCCATTGACTACGATATGCTAAAAGTTGCACAACCTGGAGTCCAACAGAAAAATATGAATTTAAAATATTTAAACTTTAAGCCACACTTGTCTGAGGCCGCGTTGATCTCGCTCTTCGTCTCCTCATATAAGCAGCTAGACCTCTGAATGTACAAATATTCACGAACTACTGATGGTAAGTTATCTGGAATAATGTCTACTCTCAATTTAGTGTTTCTCTACACACACCACTTGTTTTTCAACATATACTCAATAAGTATCAACGCTGACTTTGACGACAGCGTTGGTCATTCGTTGAGCTTAACAAGTACTGTATATTTCCCGGATTCATGATGCAATTCCGCAAGCACTTACGAACCTGTACATCTTTTCTCAATCTTTGGCGGTTTTGTTTACAATTATTAAAGAGTTAATGAGCACCGAAGCACCAGGAGGCTGTTTATAACAATAACAACAAGTATATCGTCTAACGATCATTGGTGCGGTGGTCAGGTACTGTGTACATTTAGGGGTGATCCTGGACGGCATGGGTTCGAATCCTGGCCGGGTCAAAGAGTTCTTAGTGATATATATATATATATATATATATATATATATATATATATATATATATATATATATATATATATATATATATATATATATATACATATATATATATATATATATATATATATATATATATATATATATATATATATATATATATATATATATATATATATATATATATATATATATATATATATATATATATATATATATATATATATATATATATATATATTTGTGTCTGAATAATACAGGCAAAGCTTATAGGGTAAATCTTTTCAACTTATTAAAAACTTTATCACCACTTCCCTATATCTATGACGTGATCATCTAGAACGCGGCCCCCCTCGCCAGAGACGACCTCCTTATATGTAGCCTAATATAGTTTTGTTGTTGGGATTAAAGAGGCTTATCAACTGCGGGAGGCTAGCTAGTTCAAGTTTTCTAATTAGGAAGCATACTTTAATCAATTCCTGAGGCCTATTGAGCGTATTGGCACGCTCTCAGAGCGCACGTGCACGATAATGGAGATGCAACGAACTAATTTACTGGTACAAGAACATTTTTATCCAAGAACGAATGTGTATGAAACATGCCGGTTTTGACGAGTTGTGGCATTGAAACGAGACCGTTCTACATACTGAGTGTAAAGAACAGATAGATTCCCAAGTTATTTGATGTATTAATCAAATTTATTAATAATTAATACAAATTATTCAATTTATGTTTTGATCTCAATTAGTTTTAAGTTTTAGTCTAAGTGTTTTTCCCTATATCTTGACCGAAACGCTAAAGCCAGGCTAGGTCATTCTAATACCAGGCTATATTCAATAACAATATTCACTTGCTACTTTCTCCCACCACCATCAGCTGTGAATAGACAAAGTGCATATCAAAAGCTTTTGTAAAGTGAAAGGGAAAAAAATACAAACAAATGAATACAGGTGGAAGCTGGAAATGCCAATTAGTCAAAGAAATATAATGACATACTCGTATCCTGTACTGGGTGGTCTAGTAGCAATGGGTATAAATTGAGTAACATTAGATTTAGAAAAGAATTACGGGCACCTGGCATCTCTTGGATGGCTAAATCCTAATCAGTCCCAGTGGATCTTCCTTCTGCTACTTTGGCTCTGTGCCACTTGATGGTTGGGAGTATTTTCCTCTTGATTTGCTCCAATCCCCAACTGTCCAACTGGTTGGGCACCTTTCCTATTCCTAAACTGCCTAACTGTTTGGGCACCTTTCACCTTTCCTCCCGTCCAATCCCAAATCCTGACCCCCTCCCCCGTTCCAAGTGCTATATAGTGGCACTTTCCATATCCAGTCAACACAGAGGATAATATACAACTCCTCGCAGAAATCCAACATATAGGAAAAGAAGCCATAATCTAAGACTGTTAATCACCCTAGATTGGATACCAAGTTACATTGGCATAGATCGTAATGAAAAGGCAAACTCACTAGCAAAAACTGCGACTGCTCTTACTGTTGTACAGGTTCAAATACCTCCAAGTTTTTCACAGAGCAAATCAAGAAGAAAATACGCCCAACTATAAAAAGTCGCCAGAGACCCAAAGTAGAGGAAGGAAGATCCACTGCGATATGGTACGAACAAGCCACTGGGTTATACTGTTTGAAGCCTGAGAAAAAAATATACAGAGACATTGCAGTAGCCATACATTCCACAACGACTACAATGATTAGAAAAGCTGTTAAGGAATGGGACTCACTAGTGAACATTCTGCACCCACATCCGCCACTAATATAATGTTAATAAAACAGAAAAAGGGGGAAACACCACCTCCATTTAATACTTTGACCCAAATATCAGTTATCGCGAATAACCGAACTCAATTACGGGCTCACAACAGCTCCTGCTACATGGTCATTTCGTTCTGAATAGCTAAATCTACAACAACAACAACGTTTTCTCACTGATAGTGCCCTTCCCTTCCATACCCTTGGCTTTCAATTGAGCAAAAATATGCTTTACATTTATCTCCAGTTCGAAGAACATTTCAGGATGACAATGATTAGAATTTGTAATTATGGATTCAAGCAGGTATAATTAATTCCAATAAGTCGTTATTGGGGATCCAAATTTAATTTTTTTCACAAATTTCATCAATGATTCTGGCAGATAATTTCATAACAAATGGATATAAAAATTGATAAAATTATTGTCCAAAAACAGGTGAGAATAAACTCTTAATGAATTGTTGTTTACATTTATTAAAAGAAAATTTAACATCTCATTCATATTTAAGTTACAAGATATATAAAAAAATTGAACAAATTTAGTGCAGAGGCCTCTCTTAAATTCAGTAAACTTCATTACCATGTCAGAATTAAACTGCAGAAGTAGCAGGCGATTTGAATATTTTCAGTGTTGAATATGTCTATCAATTATATTATTCCACAAGTTTGGTAGTTTCCTTCCATGCAAGGATGTCCGCCTGGAGTTGGGGAAGACGACTATAGGAGCCCTGGTCTAGAGGACACCGCGTGAGCAGAGAGTCCAGCCCGGACTCCAGTAGCAGGCGAATCAGCGTCGACTCGTCTGTCACCATCTTGGACGAGTGCAGCAGCACCGGCGCCTCCATCACCGCCAGCGTCACGCTGTCTCTGAACTCTTCCGGGACCTCCTCCGATGATTCCTGATACGGCACTGGGAAATGATGAAAGAAAATATTGGAATCGGCTGCCTTCTTCCCAAGGGAAGATAGATACTGTGCGTGGTCAAGTCGCAGAACCTGATAGACCGAACTAAATATTTCTGATTCACGTATGCTTTTGTAAGTACTATCAAAGAGGTCCGCAAAAAACTTGTATCTGTTTCCTTCAATATCTTCTGAGGTCAAGCCAATTGTAACAAATGACACTGTTATGGCAACTAGGGTATCTGCAACGACCTTAGCCAGGCCAGGAGCTCGATAAGCCTTCCTGAGTTTCCGTAAATCGACAAACTCCATATACAAATGAATAACATGCTCGGTCATATATAACCTCTTCTTTCCTATTAAATTTAGGGATTCCTCCGCCATTTGTTTTAAGACCTTCATTAGATTGTAGAGTAAGGATACTTCTGGTCCGACATTTATTCTTGTTAACTGGGCAACTGCTGCATCACCAATACCATCAAGGTGGCCATATTCATCAAGGGTGACTAACATATCTTTAAGTTCATGAAGTAATATTGGAGCTTCATCATCTGTACATAAATGATCGCGATCCATATATTTTCCGTTGATCACAAGGCCTGCAGCTGCTTGCATTCCCGAGGCGGCATCCTGTAAGAAAGTCTCTGGCCAAATGTGGATTAAGTGAACCATTCTCAGACGCAGGTACGGGTTAGGGCACATCTCTGGGTCTGCAAACATTGTTAGTACCCAGGGCTTCACGACAGACTCGAGTGCGCTTAAATTGATGTCATTATCAGGCTCACAAGATGGTGCTAGGTCAATAATTCCCCAAAGGACATCTTCCAATTGCCCCGTCATCTTGACCGACGTCGTACGCATGGAGAGAGTTAATGCGCACAAAATTCCAAGTTGTACGCTG
Source organism: Procambarus clarkii (assembly GCF_040958095.1). Lineage (NCBI taxonomy): Eukaryota > Metazoa > Arthropoda > Malacostraca > Decapoda > Cambaridae > Procambarus > Procambarus clarkii. The sequence continues at coordinate 42,189,749 of NC_091184.1, forward strand.
CTAGTGAATAACATCGTAGAATCGTTATTATGCAAGTCATTAAGAATGGCTTTTGATTTGTCAATAAATTCTAACATTTTGTCGCCAGAAAATCCTTCACCGAGGTTCATTACGTCGACTAAGATCGATAGTGGAAGACTTGGAAAATAATCATCTGCAGCAGTGGTATCCATTGTCTCGGAACGTGTGACAGACTGACAGTAGAAATTGTTCCAACACGCAACCAACTGCAAATGAATATTAACTTCCAAACTCTTGTTTGGAAGTTAATATATAGGTCGCTCTAGGACGAGGTGACGTGACATGCCTGGAGATTGAGGTACATGTGCTGGCTGCTTCACGCTGCCTCACTTGTTATTAATTAAAAATAAGTTTCTAGAATACAAATTATAAAAACAAACCTATTACCTTACTTCGAAAATTTGCACATAAATTTGAACTCTTTTGGCTTTAAATTTCGGATATTATTTAGAATCAGGAACAAATCTATGTTTTCAAGGCAAGTGATCTATTTTATGTTCTTTTGCAAAAAAATAAGAATAAAGGTAATTGTAGAAGACCTATTGGCCCATACGAGGCCGCTCCTATTTAAAACCACCTAATCTCATTCATATATATGTCCAACCTACGCTTGAAACAATCAAGGGACCCTACTCTTATTATGTTACGCAGTAATTGATTCCACAAATCAACAACCGTGTTACCGAACCAGTATTTACCCAGGTTTTTCCGAAATATAAACCTATCCCGTTTATTTCCAATGTTTCGAGTTCTGTATCGTGATGATACTTTTAATACCCAATTAATATTCCCTTTGTTATGTCCATTAGCTCTCTTGTAACCCTCAATAGGAACATAAGAACAAAGGTAACTGCAGAAGGCCTATTGGCCCATACGAGACAGCTCCTATTTATAAGAACATAAGAACAAAGGTAACTGCAGATGGCCTATTGGCCCATACGAGGCAGCTCCTATTTATAACCACCCAATCCCACTCATATACATGTCCAACCCACGCTTGAAACAATCGAGAGACCCAACCTCCATCACGTTACGCGGCAATTGGTTCCACAAATCAACAAAAACCGGTTGTTGACTTGTGGAACTAATTACCACATAATGTGGTGGAGGAGGGGTCCCTCGATTGTTTCAAACGTGGGTTGGATATGTATATGAGTGGGATTGGGTGATAATATATAGGAGCCTTGGATGGGCTCCTAGTGCAACGATTTTCGGCCTCGGGTAAGGTATGCGACGTTCTGTTAGGAGGACAATCACTTGTCTAGTGAAAGACGTCTACCGAGGGGAGAGATAATTAGTATGTGTGTTCCGACAATAACATGTAAAATAGCACCATTGAGTACTACTGCTCCCTCATCCGAATCAAGAACTTCCGATATACAATGAAATCACAATAATGTGACATGTTTGAGAAACTTTTTGCAGCCGGACAACGGAATCGAAGCTGAATCCTAACCCATTGACTACGATATGCTAAAAGTTGCACAACCTGGAGTCCAACAGAAAAATATGAATTTAAAATATTTAAACTTTAAGCCACACTGGTCTGAGGCCGCGTTGATCTCGCTCTTCGTCTCCTCATATAAGCAGCTAGACCTCTGAATGTACAAATATTCACGAACTACTGATGGTAAGTTATCTGGAATAATGTCTACTCTCAATTTAGTGTTTCTCTACACACACCACTTGTTTTTCAACATATACTCAATAAGTATCAACGCTGACTTTGACGACAGCGTTGGTCATTCGTTGAGCTTAACAATTACTGTATATTTCCCGGATTCATGAAGCAATTCCGCAAGCACTTACGAACCTGTACATCTTTTCTCAATCTTTGGCGGCTTTGTTTACAATTATTAAAGAGTTAATGAGCACCGAAGCACCAGGAGGCTGTTTATAACAATAACAACAAGTATATCGTCTAACGATCATTGGTGCGGTGGTCACGGTACTGTGTACGTTTAGGGGTGATCCTGGACGGCATGGGTTCGAATCCTGGCCGGGTCAAAGAGTTCTTAGTGATATATATATATATATATATATATATATATATATATATATATATATATATATATATATATATATATATATATATATATATATATATATATATATATATATATATTTGTGTCTGAATAATACAGGCAAAGCTTATAGGGTAAATCTTTTCAACTTATTAAAAACTTTATCACCACTTCCCTATATCTATGACGTGATCATCTAGAACGCGGCCCCCTTCGCCAGAGACGACCTCCTTATATATAGCCTAATATAGTTTTGTTGTTGGGATTAAAGAGGCTTATCAACTGCGGGAGGCTAGCTAGTTCAAGTTTTCTAATTAGGAAGCATACTTTAATCAATTCCTGAGGCCTATTGAGCGTATTGGCACGCTCTCAGAGCGCACGTGCACGATAATGGAGATGCAACGAACTATTTTACTGGTACAAGAACATTTTTATCCAAGAACGAATGTGTATGAAACATGCCGATTTTGACGAGTTGTGGCATTGAAACGAGACCGTTCTACATACTGAGTGTAAAGAACAGATAGATTCCCAAATTATTTGATGTATTAATCAAATTTATTAATAATTAATACAAATTATTCAATTTATGTTTTGATCTCAATTAGTTTTAAGTTTTAGTCTAAGTGTTTTTCCCTATATCTTGACCGAAACGCTAAAGCCAGGCTAGGTCATTCTAATACCAGGCTATATTCAATAACAATATTCACTTGCTACTTTCTCCCACCACCATCAGCTGTGAATAGACAAAGTGCATATCAAAAGCTTTTGTAAAGGGAATGGGAAAAAAATACAAACAAATTAATACAGGTGGAAGCTGGAAATGCCAATTAGTCAAAGAAATATAATGACATACTCGTATCCTGTACTGGGTGGTCTAGTAGCAATGGGTATAAATTGAGTAACATTAGATTTAGAAAAGAATTACGGGCACCTGGCATCTCTTGGATGGCTAAATCCTAATCAGTCCCAGTGGATCTTCCTTCTGCTACTTTGGCTCTGTGCCACTTGATGGTTGGGAGTATTTTCCTCTTGATTTGCTCCAATCCCCAACTGTCCAACTGGTTGGGCACCTTTCCTATTCCTAAACTGCCTAACTGTTTGGGCACCTTTCACCTTTCCTCCCGTCCAATCCCAAATCCTGACCCCCTCCCCCGTTCCAAGTGCTATATAGTGGCACTTTCCATATCCAGTCAACACAGAGATAATATACAACTCCTCGCAGAAATCCAACATATAGGAAAAGAAGCCATAATCTAAGACTGTTAATCACCCTAGATTGGATACCAAGTTACATTGGCATAGATCGTAATGAAAAGGCAAACTCACTAGCAAAAACTGCGACTGCTCTTACTGTTGTACAGGTTCAAATACCTCCAAGTTTTTCACAGAGCAAATCAAGAAGAAAATACGCCCAACTATAAAAAGTCGCCAGAGACCCAAAGTAGAGGAAGGAAGATCCACTGCGATATGGTACGAACAAGCCACTGGGTTATACTGTTTGAAGCCTGAGAAAAAATATACAGAGACATTGCAGTAGCCATACATTCCACAACGACTACAATGATTAGAAAAGCTGTTAAGGAATGGGACTCACTAGTGAACATTCTGCACCCACATCCGCCACTAATATAATGTTAATAAAACAGAAAAAGGGGGAAACACCACCTCCATTTAATACTTTGACCCAAATATCAGTTATCGCGAATAACCGAACTCAATTACGGGCTCACAACAGCTCCTGCTACATGGTCATTTCGTTCTGAATAGCTAAATCTACAACAACAACGTTTTCTCACTGATAGTGCCCTTCCCTTCCATACCCTTGGCTTTCAATTGAGCAAAAATATGCTTTACATTTATCTCCAGTTCGAAGAACATTTCAGCATGACAATGATTAGAATTTGTAATTATGGATTCAAGCAGGTATAATTAATTCCAATAAGTCGTTATTGGGGATCCAATTTTAATTTTTTTCACAAATTTCATCAATGATTATGGCAGATAATTTCATAACAAATGGATATAAAAATTGATAAAATTATTGTCCAAAAACAGGTGAGAATAAACTCTTAATGAATTGTTGTTTACATTTATTAAAAGAAAATTTAACATCTCATTCATATTTAAGTTACAAGATATATAAAAAAATTGAACAAATTTAGTGCAGAGGCCTCTCTTAAATTCAGTAAACTTCATTACCATGTCAGAATTAAACTGCAGAAGTAGCAGGCGATTTGAATATTTTCAGTGTTGAATATGTCTATCAATTATATTATTCCATAAGTTTGGTAGTTTCCTTCCATGCAAGGATGTCCGCCTGGAGTTGGGGAAGACGACTATAGGAGCCCTGGTCTAGAGGACACCGCATGAAGGGGTCCAGCCCGGACTCCAGTAGCAGGCGAATCAGCGTCGCCTCGTCTGTCACCATCTTGGACGAGTGCAGCAGCACCGGCGCCTCCATCACCGCCAGCGTCACGCTGTCTCTGAACTCTTCCGGGACCTCCTCCGATGATTCCTGATACGGCACTGGGAAATGATGACAGAAAATATTGGAATCGGCTGCCTTCTTCCCAAGGGAAGATAGATACTGTGCGTGGTCAAGTCGCAGAACCTGATAGACCGAACTAAATATTTCTGATTCGCGTATGCTTTTGTAAGTACTATCAAAGAGGTCCGCAAAAAACTTGTATCTGTTTCCTTCAATATCTTCTGAGGTCAAGCCAATTGTAACAAATGACACTGTTATGGCAACTAGGGTATCTGCAACGACCTTAGCCAGGCCAAGAGCTCGATAAGCCTTCCTGAGTTTCCGTAAATCGACAAACTCCATATACAAATGAATAACATGCTCGGTCATATATAACCTCTTCTTTCCTATTAAATTTAGGGATTCCTCCGCCATTTGTTTTAAGACCTTCATTAGATTGTAGAGTAAGGATACTTCTGGTCCGACATTTATTCTTGTTAACTGGTCAACTGCTGCATCACCAATACCATCAAGGTGGCCATATTCATCAAGGGTGACTAACATATCTTTAAGTTCATGAAGTAATATTGGAGCTTCATCATCTGTACATAAATGATCGCGATCCATATATTTTCCGTTGATCACAAGGCCTGCAGCTGCTTGCATTCCCGAGGCGGCATCCTGTAAGAAAGTCTCTGGCCAAATGTGGATTAAGTGAACCATTCTCAGACGCAGGTACGGGTTAGGGCACATCTCTGGGTCTGCGAACATTGTTAGTATCCAGGGCTTCACGACAGACTCGAGTGCGCTTAAATTGATGTCATTATCAGACTCACAAGATGGTGCTAGGTCAATAATTCCCCAAAGGACATCTTCCCATTGCCCCGTCATCTTGACCGACGTCGTACGCATGGAGAGAGTTAATGCGCACAAAATTCCAAGTTCCCAGCAAACAATTTTAGGTTGCCACAACATATCTGGAAAGTATTTGAAAGTATTGGAAACGTTTGTTTTATCGTATCAGATACGATATTGTGTGTGGACTTAAATAGGTTTCCAAAACTTATAACCAAGACATATGTATCTAACACTAATTTGAGATGTTGTGGCAACTTACACTCCTAACATGAGTCATTCATAATCCATTCATACACCAATATGAATCTCTTGTGAAAGGTTTGAGCCTTATCTGAACCCTTTTCACATCTTTGTGTTTAAAGTTAAATTTCTTGAAATTAAATTATATTATTTTATATTATATTATATTTTTATTATATTTTATTTTATAATTTATTATTATTTTTCTTATATTTTTTTATATTATATTATTGTTTTCAATTTAAATATTAAAACCAATTTAAGGGTAAAAAAATCAAATAATTTATATTTCTTTTATTATTTACTAACAAATCAGCAAAAATACAAAAACATATGACCTATATAATTATATATATAATATATATAAATAATTTATATAATATATATATATATATATATATATATATATATATATATTAGTATATTTTGGTAGCAGTCTTTCCTGTAGACATATTTTATTAAATATGACCGAAAAAGTAAGATTAATAATTCTAACACGAATTTTCTCAATCTTTCGTACATTATGCTTCACTGTTGGAGGTAAATCAAAAATCACTTCTCCAAAATTCATTTTTATTTCTAGTCTGACGCGACACGGGCGCGTTTCGTAAAACTTATTACATTTTCAAAGACTTCACAAATACACAACTGATTAGAACTTGCGTTTCCCTGATTTTATATCTACATTTGAGTGAGGTGGGAAGGGTGATGTGGCATTACATTTGAGTGAGGTGGGAAGGATGATGTGGCATTAGAGGATATTAATAGGGTATTAAAAGTATCAACACAAGACAGAACACGAAACAATGGATATTGAATAGAAGTGTTTGTAGAAAGCCTATTGGTCCATATTTCTTGATGCTTCTATATTGGAGCGGAGTCTTGAGGTGGGTAGAATATAGTTGTGCAATAATTGGCTGTTGATTGCTGGTGTTGACTTCTTGATGTGTAGTGCCTCGCAAACGTCAAGCCGCCTGCTATCGCTGTATCTATCGATGATTTCTGTGTTGTTTACTAGGATTTCTCTGGCGATGGTTTGGTTATGGGAAGAGATTATATGTTCCTTAATGGAGCCCTGTTGTTTATGCATCGTTAAACGCCTAGAAAGAGATGTTGTTGTCTTGCCTATATACTGGGTTTTTTGGAGCTTACAGTCCCCAAGTGGGCATTTGAAGGCATAGACGACGTTAGTCTCTTTTAAAGCGTTCTGTTTCGTGTCTGGAGAGTTTCTCATGAGTAGGCTGGCCGTTTTTCTGGTTTTATAGTAAACCTACAGACAAAAATCAGAGGATACAACTGACGATTTACTATAAAACCAGAAAAACGGCCAGCCTACTCATGAGAAACTCTCCAGACACGAAACAGAACGCTTTAAAAGAGACTAACGTCGTCTATGCCTTCAAATGCCCACTTGGGGACTGTAAGCTCCAAAAAACCCAGTATATAGGCAAGACAACAACATCTCTTTCTAGGCGTTTAACGATGCATAAACAACAGGGCTCCATTAAGGAACATATAATCTCTTCCCATAACCAAACCATCGCCAGAGAAATCCTAGTAAACAACACAGAAATCATCGATAGATACAGCGATAGCAGGCGGCTTGACGTTTGCGAGGCACTACACATCAAGAAGTCAACACCAGCAATCAACAGCCAATTATTGCACAACTATATTCTACCCACCTCAAGACTCCGCTCCAATATAGAAGCATCAAGAAATATGGACCAATAGGCTTTCTACAAACACTTCTATTCAATATCCATTGTTTCGTGTTCTGTCTTGTGTTGATACTTTTAATACCCTATTAATATCCTCTAATGCCACATCATCCTTCCCACCTCACTCAAATGTAATGCCACATCACCCTTCCCACCTCACTCAAATGTAGATATAAAATCAGGGAAACGCAAGTTCTAATCAGTTGTGTATTTGTGAAGTCTTTGAAAATGTAATAAGTTTTACGAAACGCGCCCGTGTCGCGTCAGACTAGAAATAAAAATGAATTTTGGAGAAGTGATTTTTGATTTACCTCCAACAGTGAAGCATAATGTACGAAAGATTGAGAAAATTCGTGTTAGAATTATTAATCTTACTTTTTCGGTCATATTTAATAAAATATATATATATATATATATATATATATATATATATATATATATATATATATATATATATATATATATATATATATATATATATATATATATATATATATATATATATATATATATATATATATATATATATATATATATATATATATATTAGTGTAATACATAAGAATGTAGTGTAATAGTATATATATTATATATATATATATTTATATATAAATAATATATTTATATATAAATAATATATTTATATATAAATAATATATTTATATATAAATAATATATATATATATAAATAATATATATATATATATAAATAATATATATATAAATAATATATATATATATAAATAATATATATATATGATAACCATCTTTGTAACCTATATGTAACTCCCTCTTTGTAACAAAGTTCAAATAAAGCAAATATATGTGTACATACAAAAGAATGGGGGTGGTAGAAGATAATATTAGTGTTTAGTGAGTGACCACAAGGTCTCCTCTGAATACTTTTTATTTTCTTCTCCGAGGCTATGGGTCCCCACATTGGCACCAGAGGTCTTCCTCACAAACTTTTTATATAATATATATATATAAATAATATATATATAAATATATATTATTTATATATATTTATATATATATAAATAATATATATAAAGGTAAAACTAGCTAGTTATACGTAGATATATGATAACTAACCAACCCTACCAAACCTAACCTAATATATATATATATATATATATATATATATATATATATATATATATATATATATATATATATATATATATATATATATATATATATATATATATATATATATATATATATATATATATATATATATATATATATATATATATATATATATATATATATATATATATATATATATATATATATATATATATATATATATATATATATATATATATATATATATATTATAATATATATACACACATATATATATATAGGTTATATATAGGAATCTATATGTGTCTATATATAGACACATATAGATTCTTCTATATAGACATTAGCCATTTTCATTCTTCGTCATATCCAAGTCTGCTGTGTGATGCACATGTCTTCTTGCTTCACCACCCTGTAATGAAATATTGTTTGTTACTAATTGTTTTCAATAATACATTATTTTATTATATAATATTTAATTTATTAATTAAAAACCGTTTCCATATTATAGAAAAAAAAACTAAAACAAGAATCTATATAAAACTATAGAATAGAATAGAATAATAGAATAGAATCTATATAGAATCTATATATCATATATATTTATAAAAATAAATATATATATATATAAATATATATATATATTTATATATATGTGTGTATATCACGAAAATAAACACGTGATTAAGAATGTGACAATGTCAGACCACGGAGGAAGAATGAAACAGGAATTTCCTTAAGTACTTTTGTATATTAAATACATCTTCAGAAGGACCTTCTGAAAATGTATTTAATATACAAAAGTACTTAAGGAAATTCCTGTTTCATTCTTCCTCCGTGGTCTGACATTGTCATATTTATATATATATATATATATTATTATATCCTGCATTATTCCAGCCCATTATTAGAGATAGTAGCCACCTCTTATTTTGGTTTTCTTTCATTATTAGTGCTCAGAAAATTAAATATATCTACATATTTAGTCAAAATCAGTTACATTATTTTATCTTATTCATAGCATAAATGTTCTCGAAGATTACTAAAAAGAAATTGAATTAGACTACAGCAAATTGGCAAACTTTACCTTGTATCTGTTTCCACCGAGTTTGTTTGGGGCGTTCTTCAACATATCAGCAATACTTGTCTCAACATCTCTTTCAGTTGCATTAGTGTGGGTGTTGATACAGGCTTCTGGAAATTTATAAGAATTAATTAATATATATAATTATAATTCACTTTGCTATTCCCCATTCCACAGTCCTCTCGTCCTTTCCACTTCCCTGTCCCCACATCATCCCCACTATTCCCACTTCCCTGTCCCATCGTCCTCCTTACCATTTTCCCCTCCCCTGTCCTTCTTCCTCCCCCACCGTCTCCCATTCACCTGTCCCTTTGTCTTCCCCAGCATTCCTCTGTCCCCACCATCCCCAACTCCCCAGTCCCCTCGTCCTCCCCACCATTACCCTCTCCTCTGTCCCCTCGTCTTCCCCACCATACCCCCCTCTCGTCCTCCCCACCATTCCAAACTACCTCATCCGATGCATTCTATAATGGTCTGATGCTTCCATCAGAAAATTGGGAACATCAAATGATCTGATATTCCCATCACTGAAAAATAAGAACAGCTGAAAAAATGAAATGAAAAAAATAAAAAAATAAACTATACTCATGAAATGAACAGTATGGTAAACAACACAGCTCAATTTCAATGCAATGTCACACAAAATTATTAAATCGAAATGAAAATAAATTGAAATCTATGAAAATTCAAATTATCAATACAATCGGAAATATTGAAATAATATCGCAACATAATATAGTGTGGGTTGCTCTTACGTGCAACAGACGGTGCTGTTTTTCAAAAAAGGCATGGTTTTACCTGTCACAAGTGTGGCATCTATACTTATACTCACGAAATGAACGGTATGGTAAACAACATAGCTCAATTGCAATGCAATGTCACAATAACATTTAATAACAATAATAACAATAACATTTAAATATACTTTAAGATATAATCTAGAAGAAAATAAGAACATTGAAACGGTTCATGAACTCGATTTCAATAAAGGACACTATGGGGAACTTTGAAAAACAGTTAATGAGTATAATTAGACAGACTTGTTGCTAGGCAGAGGAGTAAATAATGAGATATATGGCAAATTTTGCAAAATATACGGCACACAAACATTCATACCCAAACAAAGCAAAATGCTAGGTAAGAACAAAGCAGTTGGCCCGTAGGGGAAAGGAGATACCCACAAGACTGGAATACAAGTCATTAACAAGCACACAAGTACTACACTACACAACAACCGCACTACTACCAGAACTGGACGAATCACTACCAAAACAACACATTGCACATCACTACCAAAACAACACAACACAACACAAGCATTGGCAAAGAATTATAGACCAGTTGCACTAACATCCCACATAATAAAATTATTTGAGAGTGATCAGGAGTCAGATTACTAGTTTTATAGAGACCAATGACCTCCACAATCCAGGCCAACAAGGATTTAGAGCAGTTTCTATGATCGAGCCACAGAGATCTATAAAGAATTCTGATCAAGAAAGAGATCTAGGGGTGGTTTTAGATAGAAAACTATAACCTGAGGATCATATTAAGAACATTCTGCGAGGGGCCTATGCTACACTTTTTAACTTTAGAATTGCTTTTAAATACATAGGTCAAAAAGTTTTAAAAGTTTTTTAAACCTCTCGTGTATCATGAGTGTGTTAAAGCATCAGATGGTGCATTCAGATGATGAATATTACCTAGTTCCTTCATCTGGGAAGAATGAACACATATTGGTGCATTCGGATGATAAAAACTAACTACTGTAGTTTAATTGATCAACAGACTGTATATCATATGCAGACTGTATGTGGATCTGCGGGCCACTCCAAACAACAGCCTGGTGGACCAAGCTCCACCAGGGCTAAAGCACAAAGTGATATAGATGTGATAGAGAAACTAGGTCAAATGGAGGAGTAGGTCTGTATATTAAACAGCACCTGACGTGCACAGAGCTACTAAACTCAATGTGGTGGTAGAGTGGTGGTGGGGGGGGGGGGGGAAACATTGCAGAAAAAAACAAAAATACAATTTGGTCAACAAAACAGCATTGTTTAAAATAGAAGACATGGGTTGACATTTTGGGGGTAAGGTAGGTTACATTGAGTTAATTAGTTAGTACTTAGTTTTTATCTTAAACTGGTTGGGAGAGGTACAGTGTTGCTGTGCTGGTGAAAGAACACCTAAAGGTAAATTAAATAATGATTGCGAATCCACAAGAAGTTGACATAATAGCGCTAGAGATCTGCAATCAGGATGATAAACTTTCCTTAAAGAATTTGACAAACACTTGCTGATAGGACATGAAGTAAATGAAATGTATGTCAAGTTTTGTGAAATATATGATAAAAGCACAACAAAATTTGTACCAAAGGAGAGATGCAGAACTAGGAAAAGGGGTTTGTTCAACAGAAATTGCGAGAGGGCCTGAGACCCAAACACACACAAATGGAATCAATATATAGCAAGAGGCCAAACCCCCAAACATACAAGCGATGCAAAGATGCGAGAAACAGCAGCAGCATTAAGGAGAGGGACTTAAGGACCATAAATAAAGTGTGAAAATAAACTCGAGTAAATTTTTTTAACTACTCTCGACAGTGAAGAAAAACAAATATTCAGACGATTTGTGTTAGAATCATTAATCTTACACTTTCGGTCATATTCAACAACACAAATACATACACACACGTTCCTGTTGCTGTAGCAAGTGAAGAATTACACACACAGATCACAATAACGTGATGCATCAAATGAACAAATCCACAAGGGCCGTGACGAGGATTCGAACCTGCGTCTGGGAGCATCCCAGACACTGCCTTAATCGACTGAGCAACAACAGGGTAAAAGGGTTGAAACCGAAGTTCTACTGAACTTACTGGATCCCATAGCCTCTCCGAGGCACAAACCAGGCTTTTACACAACCCACCCCCCCCCCCCTGCACCCGAGCTCAATTGTCAAAAGTGAAAAATTGGGTTTGTCTTCCGAATGCACCATATCAGTAAATTTTTTAATAATCTTTTAAAAATAGTAAATGCCACTACTTTTGCAAAATTATTACGAGATCTATTATTCTATAGAATAATGCATATAAATGCATATATGCATATAAATACAAAAGTAAATGTAAATAATTTTACCTTGCACCTAGATCCACCAAGCCTGTATGGCGCGCGTTTCAGTACTTCGGAAATCTAGAACTATCTTGAATCTCTAATCTGCAATGAAACAATACATATTATTGCACTTACCAAAACATGGATGAATGTAGAAAATACAGAACTATTAGCTGAATATCAAATAAATGGATTTAATCTATTTCACACAGATAGATATATTAGATATTATATTATATTCCTTTCCTCCCTAGAATCTGGATGTAGCAGGTGCTCAATTGTCAAAAGTGAAAAATTTGGTTTATTTAACATACACGCCATAGACCGGCTTGGGAAAAAAAGTTCGTAAAACCCAGGGGCCATAGACCGGCTTGGGAAAAAAAGTTCGTAAAACCCAGGGGCCATAGACCGGCTATGAAAGAAAATTTGAGAAAACCCTGGGGCCATAGAACGGCTATTTAATCCCCTGGAACGGATAATCATCTGTATCAAACCTTATTACAGGTAAAACCAGTAGGCAGTCTACTGTATTTTATCAAACTCTTATTAGAATAATAGATCTCGTAATAATTTTGCAAAAATAGTGGCATTTACTATTTTTAAAAGATTATTAGAAAAATTACAGATATGGTGCATTCGGAAGACAAAACCAATTTTTCACTTTTGACAATTGAGCACCTGCTACATCCAGATTCTAGGGAGGAAAGGAAGGACGATCTTACTGGATCCCATAGCCTCTCCGAGGCACAAACCAGGCTTTTACACAACCCCCCCCCCCTGCACCCGAGCTTTTTAAAATAGTAAATGCCACTATTTTTGCAAAATTATTACGAGATCTATTATTCTAGAGAATAATGCATATAAATGCATATATGCATATAAATACAAAAGTAAATGTAAATAATTTTACCTTGCACCTAGATCCACCAAGCCTGTATGGCGCGCGTTTCAGTACTTCGGAAATCTAGAACTATCTTGAATCTCTAATCTGCAATGAAACAATACATATTATTGCACTTACCAAAACATGGATGAATGTAGAAAATACAGAACTATTAGCTGAATATCAAATAAATGGATTTAATCTATTTCACACAGATAGATATATTAGATATTATATTATATTCCTTTCCTCCCTAGAATCTGGATGTAGCAGGTGCTCAATTGTCAAAAGTGAAAAATTTGGTTTATTTAACATACACGCCATAGACCGGCTTGGGAAAAAAAGTTTGTAAAACCCAGGGGCCATAGACCGGCTTGGGAAAAAAAGTTCGTAAAACCCAGGGGCCATAGACCGGCTATGAAAGAAAATTTGAGAAAACCCTGGGGCCATAGAACGGCTATTTAATCCCCTTGAACGGACCTGTGCATGGACCACTGAGGCATAAAAAAAAACACGGGCCATAGACCGGCTTGGGAAAAAGAAGTTCGTAAAACCCTGGGGCCATAGAACGGCTATTTAATCCCCTTGAACGGACATGTGCATGGACCACTGAGGCATCGAAAAAAAACATGGGCCATAGACCGGCTTGGGAAAAAAAGCTAGGTTAGGCTAGGTAAAAAAGAAAGGAGCTAGGTTAGACTATGTATGTTTAAATCTCTGATTTAAACAGAGCCAGTGTTCAGTCAAATAACTGAATTTATCAAATCTTATCCTTGTATAATATACAAGCTGATGTGAGATCCCTGTCTACAGGTGGACTGGAACTTCTATCAACTAATCCATACATCAAACCTGTCCCTTACAGCCCACAATCTATCATTAGGAAAACCATGTGAGAAATCTTTAAGGAATTCTGATAAAGAAAGAGATCTAGGGGTGGTTCTAAATAGAAAACTATCACCTGAGGACCACATAAAGAACATTGTGTGAGGAGCCTATGCCATGCATTCCAACTTCAACAGCATGTTGTGGGGTGCCGATATTGTGTGCCATCACATGTAAACCAATCAAGCCCACAAATACGTCAACATGGACCAGCATTACACCGTCTAACATACTCTGTCAGATGTAACAACTAAATTTGTGAATTCAAGACCTAATCTATTGCATAACACAGTGTTAGTACGAGAAAAACATTACTTACATTCGAAGCCGTGTTTTAAAATGGCGCGGACCTTGGTCTACTGACGCTCCACACTGTGTGTTCGTTTGCGTATGATGAACGTGTGACAATTTACTACAACAATTATTTAATTATTCTTATTCTTTATTTTACTATTTTTAGGGTACATGAAATTTCCAAATTATTTGCACACAATAATATAATTGCATTGTCATAACCTTTATATATTACGGAAAATACGATGACATGAACGAAGTCAAAGTGAAGTTGAAGTCAAAGTCATTCGCCGAACGTATTAGTCATTTTTTTTCTCCCAAACAATAAGGGATAACAAATCCACAGAGCATATAAGTGTAGAGTAAAGTCAATTTTATTCAGGAAAGTACATACATAGTTGATTTACAAACATAATGTTGGATTTATAGATAGAGCTAGTGCATACAATACCTAAAGCCAATATAGTAGGCATATAGCATTTCAGGCAACCGGGCAGTATATATGGACCCCTTACTCAAATCTCTGCATGAATATGTTAGATATTAAGTCCCTGCACATACTCTCATGTGTATTTTATATATATAAAACGCTGCACTGTAATGTCAATCCTGACCCTAAAAGCTTCCTAGAAGGTTGTAACAGATCCCATGAGCACCACACCAGAAACAAATACCTGTAGGTGTGTACTGATGGTGCCTTATAGTGTGTACTCGTACCTTATGGTGTGTACTGGGGCCTTATGGTGTATACTGGTGCTTTATGGTGTGTACTGGTGCCTTATGGTGTGTTCTAGTGCCTTATGGTGCGTACTGGTGCCGTATGGAGTGTACTGGTGCCTTATGGTGTGTACTGGTGCATTATTGTGTGTACTGGTGCCTTATTGTGTACTGGTGCCTTATGGTGTGTACTGGTGCATTATGGTGTGTACTGGTGCATTATGGTGTGTACTGGTGCATTATGGTGTGTACTGGTGCCTTATGGTGTGTGTTCTGGTGCCTTATGGTGTGTACTGGTGCATTATGGTGTGTATAATGCACACTTTAGTGCGCGCGGCACTAGCTGGAAAAACAAGCGGGTTGTGCTCAAGCGTAAACACAAAAAAGTTTATAATCTTTTCACGCTGCTAACCTCAATTCTCGAGCTACGTTTTTCATTTTGGTATCAATGCGTTGGCAATAAAATTCTCTACAAGATCATATGCATAAAATGTCACCGAAGCATTTGGTATCCCACCACGAAGTAAATAAACACGAAGATGACTCGCCGTGACACCCAAACAGGAAGTAAATGTTCATACTCTTTCGTTTGTTGCCAGCCTCACAGTCATCCTACAGCGCTCATTTTGATATCACTGAACTCACAATAAAATTCCCCACCCAGACATATGCCTATCAATGTCTAATTATGGTATCGGGTGACCCGCACGAGTGTGGGAACTGGGCGAAGCATTAGCCGTGATTTCAGCAGGGACGACACTGGTGTGATGCAGGGCTTTGAATGTTTATACTGATTTCACTGTCCTGACATTATTTCTGGAGCTACGTATTTCATTTTTATAGCAATGTGTTCGCAATAGAAAGTTCTATAAGAACATGGGTAGAGTTGGCCAACACAGCGTCAAATAAATTTGCGGCGAATAAAATCTTACGCGTGTTTGTACCCGTGAGCGTCAAAAGTTTTTACTTTGCTCATGTTTTTCAAGTTTATACTTGTTTCACACCGTTTTTTTTTGTATAGTGTTCGGAATAAAATTCCCTACACAGACATATGCATATCAAATACAATTCCTTGGAATTCACAGCTGTAGAGATGACGGAAAACACACAACCGGAACCCGCTCTTGACACTCCAACTCACACCCGCAACACCCACAAAAAAAGTTTCTCTTGTTTCATGTATACTTACTTTAGTTTTCGTGCTACAGTTCTCATTTAGGTATCAAAATATTCCTAAGAAAATAGACTACAATACTGAAACAATCTAAGACAATTATGTGTACTTACCAAAGCAAAGACGATTGTAGTAAAATAAGTTGAGCATTTTATCTCCACTCCACCTCCTTCAGGTACTGATTCCTGAAGTTGCTCAACAGATGTTCCTAGGTGGAGTGAAGCTGATGTAGGTGGTTATTTCTTGTCCACCCAATACACCCTTTTCCTGTGATAAGTGGTGTAACAAGGTATGACGCAAAGTGGAACATCGCATGTCTTGCACGCTATACCAGTTTCCTTCCTGATACCCGACTTTGAACACACTTCACACCTGCGACGTTTGGGGATTTTTACCAGCTCATGTTTCAATTTATAGTTCAGGCGAGTCTCTGCTATAACAACACGTCGCTGTTGTCTCTGGGTTGGCAATAAACTACTGTCTGAATCGTCGCTCTCACTATTGTTTTCAAACACTAATGTGGAATATGAATTATCTTCATCAGATTCAGCTTCAGCACTAGGTGTAGACGTGAAGAGAGGGCGCCTCACACCCGACGGGCCAGGTGTTGACGGGTCAGCAGCAGGATACACAGGACCAGTGTCATGATTTATGTCTGGAGCATGAACTAGATGTGGAGATGGTGTAGTTGTTGCGGGCCACTCTGCCTTGTCAAATTTCAATAAAGACCAAATAGCAACTTCATGGAACTAGAGCAGAGTTAGTTTCCTTCGATCATCTGTGTTGGCCTTGTACAATGCATGTACAATGCATTGAGTAAAGACCAAATAGCAACTTCATGGAACTAGAGCAGAGTTAGTTTCCTTCGATCATCTGTGTTGGCCTTGTACAATGCAACCACAAGTTGACATTGAATGTGAATTAACAATGAGACAAGTAAGATTTATACTAATACATTTATACTAACTCTGTTGAGCGTTGACCATTTATACATCAAATCTGTTGATGTGAGCACTTTAGTTTAGTCTGCCGTTTAAAGAAAAAAAGAGCATATCAATGGTATATCACAGAAAACGAATTTATCATAAACTCATGTATTTGTCTTATCATATTGAACTGCATTCATATTTTTAATATATAACAATATGAATATACAAATTTCTGTAAATCCCCTACCTTGTTGGAATCTGTGGAAATGAATGAGCAAATGTGCTGGCTGAAGGCGCTGAAGGAAACCACATTGGTTTCATTTTGGATACAAATGTCCATGGAAATTCAAAATGGAAACTAATTATATAGTTGAACCTGCAGAGACGAGTTTAAGAATCTGTGTTGAGAGTGATGGACACAGCCTTCACAATTATACTTCAGAGAATGTAAACATCTAAGAGTCATTAGAAATATGTGTAGAATAATAAACCCTACATTGTTTGAGTTAGGGAAAACACCATTTGTGATATATAGATACTATAGCTGTTCCTAAAGATTCACCCTTTTTTGCACCAGCAAGATAACATATAAGATTTTAAGAGTTGACGAATGTTAATATTCTTGTTTGATAAACTGTGAACTTGAGACATAGTTAATAAGAACATATTAACACAACAAAATGTTTTCAGAATCTTTAACACCACTTTCCAGCAACTTATATAATTTATATAAATTATTTTAGAGAATAATACATAAATTATATATTTAAACATGATATAGTGTTTAGTGGAATGTATAAGGAGTCAAATTGTGTTAAAAAGAGCAATTTTTAGAAAATTTGGAAAAATACTTTTTTCTGTTCAAATTATAACTAAATGGATTTTAAAGGTTTCACTCAGCCAATATATATCATTCACAATTTATTAATGAATTTTACAAAAAAACACCATAAATTTTATATTTAAACATGTAAAAACTATTTGTTTTACATTTGGAAGAAAATAATTGTAGAAAAACAATTTATAATTAAACCTTTGTGTTTGGATTTTTTGAGTAAAAGTTTCTCAAAGGCTTTCCTGCACCATTCTCAATGCAAATCATTCCCACACCTATGGGAAGAGATAGGCGAACGTTGTGTAGATGATTTGTGTTTGCTGGGTTGTACGCTGCTAGTGAATAACATCGTAGAATCGTTATTATGCAAGTCATTAAGAATGGCTTTTGATTTGTCAATAAATTCTAACATTTTGTCGCCAGAAAATCCTTCACCGAGGTTCATTACGTCGACTAAGATCGATAGTGGAAGACTAGGAAAATAATCGTCTGCAGCAGTGGTATCCATTGTCTCGGAACGTGTGACAGACTGACAGTAGAAATTGTTCCAACACGCAACCAACTGCAAATGAATAACTAACTCTTGTTTGGAAGTTAATATATAGGTCGCGCTAGGACGAGGTGACGTGACATGCCTGGAGATTGAGGTACATGTGCTGGCTGCTTCACGCTGCCTCACTTGTTATTAATTAAAAATAAGTTTCTAGAATACAAATTATAAAAACAAACCTATTACCTTACTTCGAAAATTTGCACATAAATTTGAACTCTTTTGGCTTTAAATTTCGGATATTATTTAGTATCAGGAACTAATCTATGTTTTCAAGGCAAGTGATCTATTTTATGTTCTTTTGCAAAAAAATAAGAATAAAGGTAACGGTAGAAGACCTATTGGCCCATACGAGGCCGCTCCTATTTAAAACCACCTAATCTCATTCATATATATGTCCAACCTACGCTTGAAACAATCAAGGGACCCTACTCTTATTATGTTACGCAGTAATTGATTCCACAAATCAACAACCGTGTTACCGAACCAGTATTTACCCAGGTTTTTCCGAAATATAAACCTATCCAGTTTATACCCAATGTTTCGAGTTCTGTATCGTGATGATACTTTTAATACCCAATTAATATTCCCTTTGTTATGTCCATTAGCTCTCTTGTAACCCTCAATAGGAACATAAGAACAAAGGTAACTGCAGAAGGCCTATTGGCCCATACGAGACAGCTCCTATTTATAAGAACATAAGAACAAAGGTAACTGCAGATGGCCTATTGGCCCATACGAGGCAGCTCCTATTTATAACCACCCAATCCCACTCATATACATGTCCAACCCACGCTTGAAACAATCGAGAGACCCAACCTCCATCACGTTACGCGGCAATTGGTTCCACAAATCAACAAAAACCGGTTGTTGACTTGTGGAACTAATTACCACATAATGTGGTGGAGGAGGGGTCCCTCGATTGTTTCAAACGTGGGTTGGATATGTATATGAGTGGGATTGGGTGATAATATATAGGAGCCTTGGATGGGCTCCTAGTGCAACGATTTTCGGCCTCGGGTAAGGTATGCGACGTTCTGTTAGGAGGACAATCACTTGTCTAGTGAAAGACGTCTACCGAGGGGAGAGATAATTAGTATGTGTGTTCCGACAATAACATGTAAAATAGCACCATTGAGTACTACTGCTCCCTCATCCGAATCAAGAACTTCCGATATACAATGAAATCACAATAATGTGACATGTTTGAGAAACTTTTTGCAGCCGGACAACGGAATCGAAGCTGAATCCTAACCCATTGACTACGATATGCTAAAAGTTGCACAACCTGGAGTCCAACAGAAAAATATGAATTTAAAATATTTAAACTTTAAGCCACACTGGTCTGAGGCCGCGTTGATCTCGCTCTTCGTCTCCTCATATAAGCAGCTAGACCTCTGAATGTACAAATATTCACGAACTACTGATGGTAAGTTATCTGGAATAATGTCTACTCTCAATTTAGTGTTTCTCTACACACACCACTTGTTTTTCAACATATACTCAATAAGTATCAACGCTGACTTTGACGACAGCGTTGGTCATTCGTTGAGCTTAACAAGTACTGTATATTTCCCGGATTCATGAAGCAATTCCGCAAGCACTTACGAACCTGTACATCTTTTCTCAATCTTTGGCGGCTTTGTTTACAATTATTAAAGAGTTAATGAGCACCGAAGCACCAGGAGGCTGTTTATAACAATAACAACAAGTATATCGTCTAACGATCATTGGTGCGGTGGTCACGGTACTGTGTACGTTTAGGGGTGATCCTGGACGGCATGGGTTCGAATCCTGGCCGGGTCAAAGAGTTCTTAGTGATATATATATATATATATATATATATATATATATATATATATATATATATATATATATATATATATATATATATATATATATATATATATATATATATATATATATTTGTGTCTGAATAATACAGGCAAAGCTTATAGGGTAAATCTTTTCAACTTATTAAAAACTTTATCACCACTTCCCTATATCTATGACGTGATCATCTAGAACGCGGCCCCCTTCGCCAGAGACGACCTCCTTATATATAGCCTAATATAGTTTTGTTGTTGGGATTAAAGAGGCTTATCAACTGCGGGAGGCTAGCTAGTTCAAGTTTTCTAATTAGGAAGCATACTTTAATCAATTCCTGAGGCCTATTGAGCGTATTGGCACGCTCTCAGAGCGCACGTGCACGATAATGGAGATGCAACGAACTAATTTACTGGTACAAGAACATTTTTATCCAAGAACGAATGTGTATGAAACATGCCGATTTTGACGAGTTGTGGCATTGAAACGAGACCGTTCTACATACTGAGTGTAAAGAACAGATAGATTCCCAAATTATTTGATGTATTAATCAAATTTATTAATAATTAATACAAATTATTCAATTTATGTTTTGATCTCAATTAGTTTTAAGTTTTAGTCTAAGTGTTTTTCCCTATATCTTGACCGAAACGCTAAAGCCAGGCTAGGTCATTCTAATACCAGGCTATATTCAATAACAATATTCACTTGCTACTTTCTCCCACCACCATCAGCTGTGAATAGACAAAGTGCATATCAAAAGCTTTTGTAAAGGGAAAGGGAAAAAAATACAAACAAATTAATACAGGTGGAAGCTGGAAATGCCAATTAGTCAAAGAAATATAATGACATACTCGTATCCTGTACTGGGTGGTCTAGTAGCAATGGGTATAAATTGAGTAACATTAGATTTAGAAAAGAATTACGGGCACCTGGCATCTCTTGGATGGCTAAATCCTAATCAGTCCCAGTGGATCTTCCTTCTGCTACTTTGGCTCTGTGCCACTTGATAGTTGGGAGTATTTTCCTCTTGATTTGCTCCAATCCCCAACTGTCCAACTGGTTGGGCACCTTTCCTTTTCCTAAACTGCCTAACTGTTTGGGCACCTTTCACCTTTCCTCCCGTCCAATCCCAAATCCTGACCCCCTCCCCCGTTCCAAGTGCTATATAGTGGCACTTTCCATATCCAGTCAACACAGAGATAATATACAACTCCTCGCAGAAATCCAACATATAGGAAAAGAAGCCATAATCTAAGACTGTTAATCACCCTAGATTGGATATCAAGTTACATTGGCATAGATCGTAATGAAAAGGCAAACTCACTAGCAAAAACTGCGACTGCTCTTACTGTTGTACAGGTTCAAATACCTCCAAGTTTTTCACAGAGCAAATCAAGAAGAAAATACGCCCAACTATAAAAATGTCGCCAGAGACCCAAAGTAGAGGAAGGAAGATCCACTGCGATATGGTACGAACAAGCCACTGGGTTATACTGTTTGAAGCCTGAGAAAAAATATACAGAGACATTGCAGTAGCCATACATTCCACAACGACTACAATGATTAGAAAAGCTGTTAAGGAATGGGACTCACTAGTGAACATTCTGCACCCACATCCGCCACTAATATAATGTTAATAAAACAGAAAAAGGGGGAAACACCACCTCCATTTAATACTTTGACCCAAATATCAGTTATCGCGAATAACCGAACTCAATTACGGGCTCACAACAGCTCCTGCTACATGGTCATTTCGTTCTGAATAGCTAAATCTACAACAACAACAACGTTTTCTCACTGATAGTGCCCTTCCCTTCCATACCCTTGGCTTTCAATTGAGCAAAAATATGCTTTACATTTATCTCCAGTTCGAAGAACATTTCAGCATGACAATGATTAGAATTTGTAATTATGGATTCAAGCAGGTATAATTAATTCCAATAAGTCGTTATTGGGGATCCAATTTTAATTTTTTTCACAAATTTCATCAATGATTCTGGCAGATAATTTCATAACAAATGGATATAAAAATTGATAAAATTATTGTCCAAAAACAGGTGAGAATAAACTCTTAATGAATTGTTGTTTACATTTATTAAAAGAAAATTTAACATCTCATTCATATTTAAGTTACAAGATATATAAAAAAATTGAACAAATTTAGTGCAGAGGCCTCTCTTAAATTCAGTAAACTTCATTACCATGTCAGAATAAAACTGCAGAAGTAGCAGGCGATTTGAATATTTTCAGTGTTGAATATGTCTATCAATTATATTATTCCACAAGTTTGGTAGTTTCCTTCCATGCAAGGATGTCCGCCTGGAGTTGGGGAAGACGACTATAGGAGCCCTGGTCTAGAGGACACCGCGTGAAGGGGTCCAGCCCGGACTCCAGTAGCAGGCGAATCAGCGTCGACTCGTCTGTCACCATCTTGGACGAGTGCAGCAGCACCGGCGCCTCCATCACCGCCAGCGTCACGCTGTCTCTGAACTCTTCCGGGACCTCCTCCGATGATTCCTGATACGGCACTGGGAAATGATGAAAGAAAATATTGGAATCGGCTGCCTTCTTCCCAAGGGAAGATAGATACTGTGCGTGGTCAAGTCGCAGAACCTGATAGACCGAACTAAATATTTCTGATTCACGTATGCTTTTGTAAGTACTATCAAAGAGGTCCGCAAAAAACTTGTATCTGTTTCCTTCAATATCTTCTGAGGTCAAGCCAATTGTAACAAATGACACTGTTATGGCAACTAGGGTATCTGCAACGACCTTAGCCAGGCCAGGAGCTCGATAAGCCTTCCTGAGTTTCCGTAAATCGACAAACTCCATATACAAATGAATAACATGCTCGGTCATATATAACCTCTTCTTTCCTATTAAATTTAGGGATTCCTCCGCCATTTGTTTTAAGACCTTCATTAGATTGTAGAGTAAGGATACTTCTGGTCCGACATTTATTCTTGTTAACTGGTCAACTGCTGCATCACCAATACCATCAAGGTGGCCATATTCATCAAGGGTGACTAACATATCTTTAAGTTCATGAAGTAATATTGGAGCTTCATCATCTGTACATAAATGATCGCGATCCATATATTTTCCGTTGATCACAAGGCCTGCAGCTGCTTGCATTCCCGAGGCGGCATCCTGTAAGAAAGTCTCTGGCCAAATGTGGATTAAGTGAACCATTCTCAGACGCAGGTACGGGTTAGGGCACATCTCTGGGTCTGCGAACATTGTTAGTATCCAGGGCTTCACGACAGACTCGAGTGCGCTTAAATTGATGTCATTATCAGGCTCACAAGATGGTGCTAGGTCAATAATTCCCCAAAGGACATCTTCCCATTGCCCCGTCATCTTGACCGACGTCGTACGCATGGAGAGAGTTAATGCGCACAAAATTCCAAGTTGTACGCTGCTAGTGAATAACATCGTAGAATCGTTATTATGCAAGTCATTAAGAATGGCTTTTGATTTGTCAATAAATTCTAACATTTTGTCGCCAGAAAATCCTTCACCGAGGTTCATTACGTCGACTAAGATCGATAGTGGAAGACTAGGAAAATAATCATCTGCAGCAGTGGTATCCATTGTCTCGGAACGTGTGACAGACTGACAGTAGAAATTGTTCCAACACGCAACCAACTGCAAATGAATAACTAACTCTTGTTTGGAAGTTAATATATAGGTCGCGCTAGGACGAGGTGACGTGACATGCCTGGAGATTGAGGTACATGTAGCTGGCTGCTTCACGCTGCCTCACTTGTTATTAATTAAAAATAAGTTTCTAGAATACAAATTATAAAAACAAACCTATTACCTTACTTCGAAAATTTGCACATAAATTTGAACTCTTTTGGCTTTAAATTTCGGATATTATTTAGTATCAGGAACTAATCTATGTTTTCAAGGCAAGTGATCTATTTTATGTTCTTTTGCAAAAAAATAAGAATAAAGGTAACGGTAGAAGACCTATTGGCCCATACGAGGCCGCTCCTATTTAAAACCACCTAATCTCATTCATATATATGTCCAACCTACGCTTGAAACAATCAAGGGACCCTACTCTTATTATGTTACGCAGTAATTGATTCCACAAATCAACAACCGTGTTACCGAACCAGTATTTACCCAGGTTTTTCCGAAATATAAACCTATCCAGTTTATACCCAATGTTTCGAGTTCTGTATCGTGATGATACTTTTAATACCCAATTAATATTCCCTTTGTTATGTCCATTAGCTCTCTTGTAACCCTCAATAGGAACATAAGAACAAAGGTAACTGCAGAAGGCCTATTGGCCCATACGAGACAGCTCCTATTTATAAGAACATAAGAACTAAAGGTAACTGCAGATGGCCTATTGGCCCATACGAGGCAGCTCCTATTTATAACCACCCAATCCCACTCATATACATGTCCAACCCACGCTTGAAACAATCGAGAGACCCAACCTCCATCACGTTACGCGGCAATTGGTTCCACAAATCAACAAAAACCGGTTGTTGACTTGTGGAACTAATTACCACATAATGTGGTGGAGGAGGGGTCCCTCGATTGTTTCAAACGTGGGTTGGATATGTATATGAGTGGGATTGGGTGATAATATATAGGAGCCTTGGATGGGCTCCTAGTGCAACGATTTTCGGCCTCGGGTAAGGTATGCGACGTTCTGTTAGGAGGACAATCACTTGTCTAGTGAAAGACGTCTACCGAGGGGAGAGATAATTAGTATGTGTGTTCCGACAATAACATGTAAAATAGCACCATTGAGTACTACTGCTCCCTCATCCGAATCAAGAACTTCCGATATACAATGAAATCACAATAATGTGACATGTTTGAGAAACTTTTTGCAGCCGGACAACGGAATCGAAGCTGAATCCTAACCCATTGACTACGATATGCTAAAAGTTGCACAACCTGGAGTCCAACAGAAAAATATGAATTTAAAATATTTAAACTTTAAGCCACACTGGTCTGAGGCCGCGTTGATCTCGCTCTTCGTCTCCTCATATAAGCAGCTAGACCTCTGAATGTACAAATATTCACGAACTACTGATGGTAAGTTATCTGGAATAATGTCTACTCTCAATTTAGTGTTTCTCTACACACACCACTTGTTTTTCAACATATACTCAATAAGTATCAACGCTGACTTTGACGACAGCGTTGGTCATTCGTTGAGCTTAACAAGTACTGTATATTTCCCGGATTCATGAAGCAATTCCGCAAGCACTTACGAACCTGTACATCTTTTCTCAATCTTTGGCGGCTTTGTTTACAATTATTAAAGAGTTAATGAGCACCGAAGCACCAGGAGGCTGTTTATAACAATAACAACAAGTATATCGTCTAACGATCATTGGTGCGGTGGTCACGGTACTGTGTACGTTTAGGGGTGATCCTGGACGGCATGGGTTCGAATCCTGGCCGGGTCAAAGAGTTCTTAGTGATATATATATATATATATATATATATATATATATATATATATATATATATATATATATATATATATATATATATATATATATATATATATATATATTTGTGTCTGAATAATACAGGCAAAGCTTATAGGGTAAATCTTTTCAAGTTATTAAAAACTTTATCACCACTTCCCTATATCTATGACGTGATCATCTAGAACGCGGCCCCCTTCGCCAGAGACGACCTCCTTATATGTAGCCTAATATAGTTTTGTTATTGGGATTAAAGAGGCTTATCAACTGCGGGAGGCTAGCTAGTTCAAGTTTTCTAATTAGGAAGCATACTTTAATCAATTCCTGAGGCCTATTGAGCGTATTGGCACGCTCTCAGAGCGCACGTGCACGATAATGGAGATGCAACGAACTAATTTACTGGTACAATAACATTTTTATCCAAGAACGAATGTGTATGAAACATGCCGATTTTGACGAGTTGTGGCATTGAAACGAGACCGTTCTACATACTGAGTGTAAAGAACAGATAGATTCCCAAATTATTTGATGTATTAATCAAATTTATTAATAATTAATACAAATTATTCAATTTATGTTTTGATCTCAATTAGTTTTAAGTTTTAGTCTAAGTGTTTTTCCCTATATCTTGACCGAAACGCTAAAGCCAGGCTAGGTCATTCTAATACCAGGCTATATTCAATAACAATATTCACTTGCTACTTTCTCCCACCACCATCAGCTGTGAATAGACAAAGTGCATATCAAAAGCTTTTGTAAAGGGAAAGGGAAAAAAATACAAACAAATTAATACAGGTGGAAGCTGGAAATGCCAATTAGTCAAAGAAATATAATGACATACTCGTATCCTGTACTGGGTGGTCTAGTAGCAATGGGTATAAATTGAGTAACATTAGATTTAGAAAAGAATTACGGGCACCTGGCATCTCTTGGATGGCTAAATCCTAATCAGTCCCAGTGGATCTTCCTTCTGCTACTTTGGCTCTGTGCCACTTGATGGTTGGGAGTATTTTCCTCTTGATTTGCTCCAATCCCCAACTGTCCAACTGGTTGGGCACCTTTCCTTTTCCTAAACTGCCTAACTGTTTGGGCACCTTTCACCTTTCCTCCCGTCCAATCCCAAATCCTGACCCCCTCCCCCGTTCCAAGTGCTATATAGTGGCACTTTCCATATCCAGTCAACACAGAGATAATATACAACTCCTCGCAGAAATCCAACATATAGGAAAAGAAGCCATAATCTAAGACTGTTAATCACCCTAGATTGGATACCAAGTTACATTGGCATAGATCGTAATGAAAAGGCAAACTCACTAGCAAAAACTGCGACTGCTCTTACTGTTGTACAGGTTCAAATACCTCCAAGTTTTTCACAGAGCAAATCAAGAAGAAAATACGCCCAACTATAAAAAGTCGCCAGAGACCCAAAGTAGAGGAAGGAAGATCCACTGCGATATGGTACGAACAAGCCACTGGGTTATACTGTTTGAAGCCTGAGAAAAAAATATACAGAGACATTGCAGTAGCCATACATTCCACAACGACTACAATGATTAGAAAAGCTGTTAAGGAATGGGACTCACTAGTGAACATTCTGCACCCACATCCGCCACTAATATAATGTTAATAAAACAGAAAAAGGGGGAAACACCACCTCCATTTAATACTTTGACCCAAATATCAGTTATCGCGAATAACCGAACTCAATTACGGGCTCACAACAGCTCCTGCTACATGGTCATTTCGTTCTGAATAGCTAAATCTACAACAACAACAACGTTTTCTCACTGATAGTGCCCTTCCCTTCCATACCCTTGGCTTTCAATTGAGCAAAAATATGCTTTACATTTATCTCCAGTTCGAAGAACATTTCAGCATGACAATGATTAGAATTTGTAATTATGGATTCAAGCAGGTATAATTAATTCCAATAAGTCGTTATTGGGGATCCAATTTTAATTTTTTTCACAAATTTCATCAATGATTCTGGCAGATAATTTCATAACAAATGGATATAAAAATTGATAAAATTATTGTCCAAAAACAGGTGAGAATAAACTCTTAATGAATTGTTGTTTACATTTATTAAAAGCAAATTTAACATCTCATTCATATTTAAGTTACAAGATATATAAAAAAATTGAACAAATTTAGTGCAGAGGCCTCTCTTAAATTCAGTAAACTTCATTACCATGTCAGAATAAAACTGCAGAAGTAGCAGGCGATTTGAATATTTTCAGTGTTGAATATGTCTATCAATTATATTATTCCACAAGTTTGGTAGTTTCCTTCCATGCAAGGATGTCCGCCTGGAGTTGGGGAAGACGACTATAGGAGCCCTGGTCTAGAGGACACCGCGTGAAGGGGTCCAGCCCGGACTCCAGTAGCAGGCGAATCAGCGTCGACTCGTCTGTCACCATCTTGGACGAGTGCAGCAGCACCGGCGCCTCCATCACCGCCAGCGTCACGCTGTCTCTGAACTCTTCCGGGACCTCCTCCGATGATTCCTGATACGGCACTGGGAAATGATGAAAGAAAATATTGGAATCGGCTGCCTTCTTCCCAAGGGAAGATAGATACTGTGCGTGGTCAAGTCGCAGAACCTGATAGACCGAACTAAATATTTCTGATTCACGTATGCTTTTGTAAGTACTATCAAAGAGGTCCGCAAAAAACTTGTATCTGTTTCCTTCAATATCTTCTGAGGTCAAGCCAATTGTAACAAATGACACTGTTATGGCAACTAGGGTATCTGCAACGACCTTAGCCAGGCCAGGAGCTCGATAAGCCTTCCTGAGTTTCCGTAAATCGACAAACTCCATATACAAATGAATAACATGCTCGGTCATATATAACCTCTTCTTTCCTATTAAATTTAGGGATTCCTCCGCCATTTGTTTTAAGACCTTCATTAGATTGTAGAGTAAGGATACTTCTGGTCCGACATTTATTCTTGTTAACTGGTCAACTGCTGCATCACCAATACCATCAAGGTGGCCATATTCATCAAGGGTGACTAACATATCTTTAAGTTCATGAAGTAATATTGGAGCTTCATCATCTGTACATAAATGATCGCGATCCATATATTTTCCGTTGATCACAAGGCCTGCAGCTGCTTGCATTCCCGAGGCGGCATCCTGTAAGAAAGTCTCTGGCCAAATGTGGATTAAGTGAACCATTCTCAGACGCAGGTACGGGTTAGGGCACATCTCTGGGTCTGCGAACATTGTTAGTATCCAGGGCTTCACGACAGACTCGAGTGCGCTTAAATTGATGTCATTATCAGGCTCACAAGATGGTGCTAGGTCAATAATTCCCCAAAGGACATCTTCCCATTGCCCCGTCATCTTGACCGACGTCGTACGCATGGAGAGAGTTAATGCGCACAAAATTCCAAGTTGTACGCTGCTAGTGAATAACATCGTAGAATCGTTATTATGCAAGTCATTAAGAATGGCTTTTGATTTGTCAATAAATTCTAACATTTTGTCGCCAGAAAATCCTTCACCGAGGTTCATTACGTCGACTAAGATCGATAGTGGAAGACTAGGAAAATAATCATCTGCAGCAGTGGTATCCATTGTCTCGGAACGTGTGACAGACTGCCAGTAGAAATTGTTCCAACACGCAACCAACTGCAAATGAATAACTAACTCTTGTTTGGAAGTTAATATATAGGTCGCGCTAGGACGAGGTGACGTGACATGCCTGGAGATTGAGGTACATGTGCTGGCTGCTTCACGCTGCCTCACTTGTTATTAATTAAAAATAAGTTTCTAGAATACAAATTATAAAAACAAACCTATTACCTTACTTCGAAAATTTGCACATAAATTTGAACTCTTTTGGCTTTAAATTTCGGATATTATTTAGTATCAGGAACTAATCTATGTTTTCAAGGCAAGTGATCTATTTTATGTTCTTTTGCAAAAAAATAAGAATAAAGGTAACGGTAGAAGACCTATTGGCCCATACGAGGCCGCTCCTATTTAAAACCACCTAATCTCATTCATATATATGTCCAACCTACGCTTGAAACAATCAAGGGACCCTACTCTTATTATGTTACGCAGTAATTGATTCCACAAATCAACAACCGTGTTACCGAACCAGTATTTACCCAGGTTTTTCCGAAATATAAACCTATCCAGTTTATACCCAATGTTTCGAGTTCTGTATCGTGATGATACTTTTAATACCCAATTAATATTCCCTTTGTTATGTCCATTAGCTCTCTTGTAACCCTCAATAGGAACATAAGAACAAAGGTAACTGCAGAAGGCCTATTGGCCCATACGAGACAGCTCCTATTTATAAGAACATAAGAATAAAGGTAACTGCAGATGGCCTATTGGCCCATACGAGGCAGCTCCTATTTATAACCACCCAATCCCACTCATATACATGTCCAACCCACGCTTGAAACAATCGAGAGACCCAACCTCCATCACGTTACGCGGCAATTGGTTCCACAAATCAACAAAAACCGGTTGTTGACTTGTGGAACTAATTACCACATAATGTGGTGGAGGAGGGGTCCCTCGATTGTTTCAAACGTGGGTTGGATATGTATATGAGTGGGATTGGGTGATAATATATAGGAGCCTTGGATGGGCTCCTAGTGCAACGATTTTCGGCCTCGGGTAAGGTATGCGACGTTCTGTTAGGAGGACAATCACTTGTCTAGTGAAAGACGTCTACCGAGGGGAGAGATAATTAGTATGTGTGTTCCGACAATAACATGTAAAATAGCACCATTGAGTACTACTGCTCCCTCATCCGAATCAAGAACTTCCGATATACAATGAAATCACAATAATGTGACATGTTTGAGAAACTTTTTGCAGCCGGACAACGGAATCGAAGCTGAATCCTAACCCATTGACTACGATATGCTAAAAGTTGCACAACCTGGAGTCCAACAGAAAAATATGAATTTAAAATATTTAAACTTTAAGCCACACTGGTCTGAGGCCGCGTTGATCTCGCTCTTCGTCTCCTCATATAAGCAGCTAGACCTCTGAATGTACAAATATTCACGAACTACTGATGGTAAGTTATCTGGAATAATGTCTACTCTCAATTTAGTGTTTCTCTACACACACCACTTGTTTTTCAACATATACTCAATAAGTATCAACGCTGACTTTGACGACAGCGTTGGTCATTCGTTGAGCTTAACAAGTACTGTATATTTCCCGGATTCATGAAGCAATTCCGCAAGCACTTACGAACCTGTACATCTTTTCTCAATCTTTGGCGGCTTTGTTTACAATTATTAAAGAGTTAATGAGCACCGAAGCACCAGGAGGCTGTTTATAACAATAACAACAAGTATATCGTCTAACGATCATTGGTGCGGTGGTCACGGTACTGTGTACGTTTAGGGGTGATCCTGGACGGCATGGGTTCGAATCCTGGCCGGGTCAAAGAGTTCTTAGTGATATATATATATATATATATATATATATATATATATATATATATATATATATATATATATATATATATATATATATATATATATATATATATATATATATATATATATATATATATATATATATATATATATATATATATATATATATATTTGTGTCTGAATAATACAGGCAAAGCTTATAGGGTAAATCTTTTCAAGTTATTAAAAACTTTATCACCACTTCCCTATATCTATGACGTGATCATCTAGAACGCGGCCCCCTTCGCCAGAGACGACCTCCTTATATGTAGCCTAATATAGTTTTGTTATTGGGATTAAAGAGGCTTATCAACTGCGGGAGGCTAGCTAGTTCAAGTTTTCTAATTAGGAAGCATACTTTAATCAATTCCTGAGGCCTATTGAGCGTATTGGCACGCTCTCAGAGCGCACGTGCACGATAATGGAGATGCAACGAACTAATTTACTGGTACAATAACATTTTTATCCAAGAACGAATGTGTATGAAACATGCCGATTTTGACGAGTTGTGGCATTGAAACGAGACCGTTCTACATACTGAGTGTAAAGAACAGATAGATTCCCAAATTATTTGATGTATTAATCAAATTTATTAATAATTAATACAAATTATTCAATTTATGTTTTGATCTCAATTAGTTTTAAGTTTTAGTCTAAGTGTTTTTCCCTATATCTTGACCGAAACGCTAAAGCCAGGCTAGGTCATTCTAATACCAGGCTATATTCAATAACAATATTCACTTGCTACTTTCTCCCACCACCATCAGCTGTGAATAGACAAAGTGCATATCAAAAGCTTTTGTAAAGGGAAAGGGAAAAAAATACAAACAAATTAATACAGGTGGAAGCTGGAAATGCCAATTAGTCAAAGAAATATAATGACATACTCGTATCCTGTACTGGGTGGTCTAGTAGCAATGGGTATAAATTGAGTAACATTAGATTTAGAAAAGAATTACGGGCACCTGGCATCTCTTGGATGGCTAAATCCTAATCAGTCCCAGTGGATCTTCCTTCTGCTACTTTGGCTCTGTGCCACTTGATGGTTGGGAGTATTTTCCTCTTGATTTGCTCCAATCCCCAACTGTCCAACTGGTTGGGCACCTTTCCTTTTCCTAAACTGCCTAACTGTTTGGGCACCTTTCACCTTTCCTCCCGTCCAATCCCAAATCCTGACCCCCTCCCCCGTTCCAAGTGCTATATAGTGGCACTTTCCATATCCAGTCAACACAGAGATAATATACAACTCCTCGCAGAAATCCAACATATAGGAAAAGAAGCCATAATCTAAGACTGTTAATCACCCTAGATTGGATACCAAGTTACATTGGCATAGATCGTAATGAAAAGGCAAACTCACTAGCAAAAACTGCGACTGCTCTTACTGTTGTACAGGTTCAAATACCTCCAAGTTTTTCACAGAGCAAATCAAGAAGAAAATACGCCCAACTATAAAATGTCGCCAGAGACCCAAAGTAGAGGAAGGAAGATCCACTGCGATATGGTAC
Organism: Procambarus clarkii; assembly: GCF_040958095.1. NCBI lineage: Eukaryota > Metazoa > Arthropoda > Malacostraca > Decapoda > Cambaridae > Procambarus > Procambarus clarkii. The sequence continues at coordinate 42,222,916 of NC_091184.1, forward strand.
GAACAAGCCACTGGGTTATACTGTTTGAAGCCTGAGAAAAAAATATACAGAGACATTGCAGTAGCCATACATTCCACAACGACTACAATGATTAGAAAAGCTGTTAAGGAATGGGACTCACTAGTGAACATTCTGCACCCACATCCGCCACTAATATAATGTTAATAAAACAGAAAAAGGGGGAAACACCACCTCCATTTAATACTTTGACCCAAATATCAGTTATCGCGAATAACCGAACTCAATTACGGGCTCACAACAGCTCCTGCTACATGGTCATTTCGTTCTGAATAGCTAAATCTACAACAACAACAACGTTTTCTCACTGATAGTGCCCTTCCCTTCCATACCCTTGGCTTTCAATTGAGCAAAAATATGCTTTACATTTATCTCCAGTTCGAAGAACATTTCAGCATGACAATGATTAGAATTTGTAATTATGGATTCAAGCAGGTATAATTAATTCCAATAAGTCGTTATTGGGGATCCAATTTTAATTTTTTTCACAAATTTCATCAATGATTCTGGCAGATAATTTCATAACAAATGGATATAAAAATTGATAAAATTATTGTCCAAAAACAGGTGAGAATAAACTCTTAATGAATTGTTGTTTACATTTATTAAAAGAAAATTTAACATCTCATTCATATTTAAGTTACAAGATATATAAAAAAATTGAACAAATTTAGTGCAGAGGCCTCTCTTAAATTCAGTAAACTTCATTACCATGTCAGAATAAAACTGCAGAAGTAGCAGGCGATTTGAATATTTTCAGTGTTGAATATGTCTATCAATTATATTATTCCACAAGTTTGGTAGTTTCCTTCCATGCAAGGATGTCCGCCTGGAGTTGGGGAAGACGACTATAGGAGCCCTGGTCTAGAGGACACCGCGTGAAGGGGTCCAGCCCGGACTCCAGTAGCAGGCGAATCAGCGTCGACTCGTCTGTCACCATCTTGGACGAGTGCAGCAGCACCGGCGCCTCCATCACCGCCAGCGTCACGCTGTCTCTGAACTCTTCCGGGACCTCCTCCGATGATTCCTGATACGGCACTGGGAAATGATGAAAGAAAATATTGGAATCGGCTGCCTTCTTCCCAAGGGAAGATAGATACTGTGCGTGGTCAAGTCGCAGAACCTGATAGACCGAACTAAATATTTCTGATTCACGTATGCTTTTGTAAGTACTATCAAAGAGGTCCGCAAAAAACTTGTATCTGTTTCCTTCAATATCTTCTGAGGTCAAGCCAATTGTAACAAATGACACTGTTATGGCAACTAGGGTATCTGCAACGACCTTAGCCAGGCCAGGAGCTCGATAAGCCTTCCTGAGTTTCCGTAAATCGACAAACTCCATATACAAATGAATAACATGCTCGGTCATATATAACCTCTTCTTTCCTATTAAATTTAGGGATTCCTCCGCCATTTGTTTTAAGACCTTCATTAGATTGTAGAGTAAGGATACTTCTGGTCCGACATTTATTCTTGTTAACTGGTCAACTGCTGCATCACCAATACCATCAAGGTGGCCATATTCATCAAGGGTGACTAACATATCTTTAAGTTCATGAAGTAATATTGGAGCTTCATCATCTGTACATAAATGATCGCGATCCATATATTTTCCGTTGATCACAAGGCCTGCAGCTGCTTGCATTCCCGAGGCGGCATCCTGTAAGAAAGTCTCTGGCCAAATGTGGATTAAGTGAACCATTCTCAGACGCAGGTACGGGTTAGGGCACATCTCTGGGTCTGCGAACATTGTTAGTATCCAGGGCTTCACGACAGACTCGAGTGCGCTTAAATTGATGTCATTATCAGGCTCACAAGATGGTGCTAGGTCAATAATTCCCCAAAGGACATCTTCCCATTGCCCCGTCATCTTGACCGACGTCGTACGCATGGAGAGAGTTAATGCGCACAAAATTCCAAGTTGTACGCTGCTAGTGAATAACATCGTAGAATCGTTATTATGCAAGTCATTAAGAATGGCTTTTGATTTGTCAATAAATTCTAACATTTTGTCGCCAGAAAATCCTTCACCGAGGTTCATTACGTCGACTAAGATCGATAGTGGAAGACTAGGAAAATAATCATCTGCAGCAGTGGTATCCATTGTCTCGGAACGTGTGACAGACTGCCAGTAGAAATTGTTCCAACACGCAACCAACTGCAAATGAATAACTAACTCTTGTTTGGAAGTTAATATATAGGTCGCGCTAGGACGAGGTGACGTGACATGCCTGGAGATTGAGGTACATGTGCTGGCTGCTTCACGCTGCCTCACTTGTTATTAATTAAAAATAAGTTTCTAGAATACAAATTATAAAAACAAACCTATTACCTTACTTCGAAAATTTGCACATAAATTTGAACTCTTTTGGCTTTAAATTTCGGATATTATTTAGTATCAGGAACTAATCTATGTTTTCAAGGCAAGTGATCTATTTTATGTTCTTTTGCAAAAAAATAAGAATAAAGGTAACGGTAGAAGACCTATTGGCCCATACGAGGCCGCTCCTATTTAAAACCACCTAATCTCATTCATATATATGTCCAACCTACGCTTGAAACAATCAAGGGACCCTACTCTTATTATGTTACGCAGTAATTGATTCCACAAATCAACAACCGTGTTACCGAACCAGTATTTACCCAGGTTTTTCCGAAATATAAACCTATCCAGTTTATACCCAATGTTTCGAGTTCTGTATCGTGATGATACTTTTAATACCCAATTAATATTCCCTTTGTTATGTCCATTAGCTCTCTTGTAACCCTCAATAGGAACATAAGAACAAAGGTAACTGCAGAAGGCCTATTGGCCCATACGAGACAGCTCCTATTTATAAGAACATAAGAATAAAGGTAACTGCAGATGGCCTATTGGCCCATACGAGGCAGCTCCTATTTATAACCACCCAATCCCACTCATATACATGTCCAACCCACGCTTGAAACAATCGAGAGACCCAACCTCCATCACGTTACGCGGCAATTGGTTCCACAAATCAACAAAAACCGGTTGTTGACTTGTGGAACTAATTACCACATAATGTGGTGGAGGAGGGGTCCCTCGATTGTTTCAAACGTGGGTTGGATATGTATATGAGTGGGATTGGGTGATAATATATAGGAGCCTTGGATGGGCTCCTAGTGCAACGATTTTCGGCCTCGGGTAAGGTATGCGACGTTCTGTTAGGAGGACAATCACTTGTCTAGTGAAAGACGTCTACCGAGGGGAGAGATAATTAGTATGTGTGTTCCGACAATAACATGTAAAATAGCACCATTGAGTACTACTGCTCCCTCATCCGAATCAAGAACTTCCCATATACAATGAAATCACAATAATGTGACATGTTTGAGAAACTTTTTGCAGCCGGACAACGGAATCGAAGCTGAATCCTAACCCATTGACTACGATATGCTAAAAGTTGCACAACCTGGAGTCCAACAGAAAA